>NW_024349222.1:4574376-4701985 GCF_902729225.1 Pteropus medius | reverse complement strand
GTAAGAGGAGGAAGAGGAAGAAAAGAGGAGGAAGAGGAAGAAGAGAAAGAGGAGGAAGAGGAAGAAGAGGAAGAAGAAGAAGATCTATCATTCGTATTGAGATAAAATGTTTTCTGTATGCTAAAAAATTGCTATGTTACTTTATAGACAACTACATGTTTTGAAGCATATAAAAAGAGGGCAAACATTATAGGAACAGGGGCAGCAGGGGCAAGATTAAGAAACTTTAGTTGGAGGGGAATGCTTACAGGAAATCTTGAAAAACAAGTTATTGACAATTTTGATAGGCTTCTGAGACATTCAGTCTATCCCATTCCCAAATCCCTAAGGACATCACACAGGACCACGTAGCTGGGGCCCACTGCATAGGTACAGTACTCTGGGGAAACTTTGCGAAAGCATAAATATCTGTTCATAGGTGGCTTTCTTGAAATAGCCTTAGATAGATTATGCTCATTCTTTATCAAGTTTTGTACAAAAGACCAGCATATGTGAGCCCAATTTCTTTCAAGAGAAAACAGGACTGAGATTCAGTGGGTGACTGAACTGAAAAACCAGTATGTGGGATCTTTTGGTACATAAATAATTAATACATAATAATCATGACAATCATTTCTACTATTGTTAAATAGTTCTCTCAGCCTCTCAACTATCTCTGGAGGAGAGAGCATTTGACGTGAAACTTTGAAGGACAAGTTTTCAATAGTTTAATTTGCAAGAAAATAGAAACATCCAGGACAAGTTGGTGGAAGCAGAAACAGCCTCAGGTGACTATTGTGTAGAGTAGGAAGAGCACCAAGAGATGAGGCTAGAATGAAAGTTGAGCAAAGGAATTTAGGTAAGCAATGGAGAGCTATCAAAAGCTTTTCAGCAAGTGAATAACATAATCAGAACCACACTTTATTACCTACTCTTAAAACAATGTGAATTAATGAAGAAAAAAGAGGTAGGGAAATTAATACAATCTGTTTTTCAGTAGCTGTAGAAGCTATTTCAAATAGCTTATATTGAGCATGTTGTAGAATTAAAATATTTTTCTAAGATTATTAAGCTACCTTAATCTTTCCCTTGAATTCAACTGACACCCATGAGATTTAGAATTAAATTGCCTGAGTTTGAAAACTGTCTTCACCACCCCCACAATCTGTGTAACCTCAAGCAAGTTATTTAAGCTCTCTGAGCCTTGGTGAGCACCTGTAGATGCCACAGGCAATAAGAACACCTATCTCATCAGGTTGTGAGGACACAGTGTGTTAATACAAAGGCCTAATAGGATGTCTGGCATCTAGTAAGTATTTGATAAATAGTAGCTATTGTTAAATGAGAGATGCCAATTAAGTTCAGTTTTAATCATTTGGCCCAGTTTATCTCCATCTCTGCATCTTTGGAGCATATTAACTACCTCTTTTATATTTATGTCTGTCTTGCTGTGTCTTCTGGGGCATGGCTATATAGATATCTCCCAAGTTAGCTCCAATTCATTAACAAGAACAATTTGGGCACAATTTTTCCACCAGTTATAAGTTCCATTTGTCTGTACTATATTCCTCCATCTTATCCATAAAGGTCTTTGTCAAATGCTTTGCAAATTTAAAAGAAAAAAAAATCATAAGATTTTAGCAATATTTAGACATCAGAAAATAAAATTAATTTTTATGGTCTGACTTATTCTCATGATCCCACAATGATGTCTGGAGATCAGCGCTTTGTCTAAATCTTCCCAAATTTCTTAATATTCTGTTTTAGAATTTTAATAGAGACCAGTTAAAATTTACCACTCTGTGCTTCTATTGTCTCTATTTCCTAGAGCAGGGCTACATTTATATTCTATACAATATTTTTACTCATAAATCTGTAGTAATTGATTCTATAATTAATATAGAGGCAAATGTGGAAATTTTGAAGGGATTAGATTTAACTCATTTAAATAGTTATGTTAAGAGGGTTAATTCTAGTAGGCCTAGAATTGGCCCAAGCACCTTTCTGACATATGTACTGGTCAAGGTATGAGATGTAGTTTTTAATAGTGTTGTTTTGGAGCAAGTTTGTACACAATCTGTACCAGCCTGTCAGCATTGTTTATTAATTAGAGAAAGATAGATAGTTTGCTTCATGTTTCAGTGAGACTCCCAAAGGACTCTGACATTAGGTCTACATACATACCCAGCAGAGATGTGAGAGCCCCACTTGGGACTCCTTCTTGGGCTTTCTGGTTCTGAGGTATTCCGTGCACAGGTAACTTGTTCCTTATTTGAAAGGGAAGGCACATCTGTTATGTCCCTGAAGAAGGAGGACAACAGGAGTCTGCAATTGGTCTCACTAAATTCTTGGCTGTGAAGCAGCCTCTGGCTGAAATGAATATCCTTACTGCTATTCTGAATCAATATGCTATTGCTATTGTGTGTCTTTTTCTGGAAATAAACTATAGATTTAGAAATATTATCATTTTTGATCTTATGAGTCCACCATTTGCACAATAGGCAAAATAAAGCTGCTCCATCAAGTTTTAGTTATAGATTTTTATATGCTTAATATATACTTGAAGTAATTCCATTTCTATGACTTCTATACCTGTTAATCAGTTATGATATATACCTATTGGAATCAAGCATAACACAAGGTAAAACATAGAATTAAATGACATTGATTCAGCCCTCATCTAGACTGCAACCTATTGCAATGGTGAATTTGGAAGTAAGTGATCTCTCTTATATGTAAATTGTTAAATAGCCATAGAATAAGATTGACAAAAGATGAAGATACAATTCTCCAACATAAGAGAGTGTCCTACACAGAATTGGGTTTGAGTTCTGGGTCCATTATCAATACTTTCTATGTGGCCCCAGGCCAAATTATGTAATATTATGAGAATTTATAATACAATCTAAGGAGAAGGGCTTACATATTTTGCTCAGCCACAAAATAAATGTATCTCTAGTGCCTAGAATAAGGCTTAATACATTGTAGATAATTAAAAAACAACAATTAAAAAAAACTTTATTTACTAAGTGTTAGTTATATTCTAGGCATCAATAAGGTATTTTGCATATATTTTTAATTCATTAAATAAATGCCACACCCATATAAAGTACTATAATCTCGAACCTCATTTTACCTATGAGAAAAGCAAAGCACAGAGGGGTCAAGTAAATTGCTCAAGGCCACACAGCTAATAAATGGCACAGCCAGGTGGTCTGGCTCCAGAATCCAGGCTCTCAGAAACTCCCAAAAAGAGAATGGCTAAATATCTAGATCATCTTAGAAAATCACTATTAATCATTGTTAAATAATTCAGTATTTTAATGTAGATTTTATTTTCACCTTTAATCTAAGTTGTTTTCCTAAATTATTAGAATTTCAAATATCGAGGCTTAAATTCTAACAAGGCAAGCAAACCCCTTCTCAAAAGAAAGCAGATCAAGAATCTCTCACAATTTCAGATGCTTCATAGTCATTCCAATGTCATCTCTGAGAGGAATTTATTTGTGTCACACAAACAGAAGCAGGTGGCCCAATGCAGGTGTTGTCATGTTTGTGGACCTTTAATGAGAATGTGAGAGTTCGCTGAAAAAGGAGAATAACAAAAATGAGGTGTCTTTTTTTCCTTTAGCTCCAGCTTATCTGAGAGAGAAAAAAAGACACATTACAGTACTACACATGATAGAAGTAGATAATAAACTATTTCTTCTAAGTTAAAAAAAAAACTTTTCCATAATTGTGAGCTCCTTTATTGATAAAGGGAAGCAGAGATTGGCAATGGGAATCATAAGATGTAAAATGGAATTCTAGAGACAAGACCAGCAAAACCTGAAAATGACTTGATTTGTTTCTTACTCTATTGAAGAGGCTTATCTTACACGGAATGGCATGTCTCTGTATTTATATTTCCACTTCGATTTTAATTTAAATTAAAACTATTAGAAAAAAAAACTACCAATCATCCTTAAATACTCTACAATGTAGGTCATCTCAGACCTACTAATTTATTTTCTGCTTTGTAAATTCGTATACCAAAAAGCAAATTGATATGGAGTTAAGGAAAGGAGTAAGCATATCCATACCACAAATAAGAATATTTAGGAACAAAGTAAAGAGGGTTCTGACCACCTTTTGGCAACTTTTCTTTTTAGTTTTTTTTTTTCTGTGTAGTTAAGAATGAAACCTTTGGTCATCAATGTCTTGAGAAAGAAAAGAAGAGACTCCAAATAAATATGACTCCCTGAGTTTATGTTTTGAGTTCCTCGGACTGCTTCAAAATAAAAATGAAAAGTAAAATACTTGAAATTAAAATGAAAGACTCACCTAGGCAAGCATAAAGGCCTTCTTTATGCTATAATTCACATTATATTCTTATTTTTCCAACTTTTTGGAACTGATTTTTATAAAATAAAAAATGACATATTCAGAGAATGAAATACTATATAGTAATTAGTGAATAACTTAGAGATATATGTATTGACATAGTTCAATCTCACTAACATGAGATTGATTATGAAATTAGCAAGTTGAAGTACATTACTATTTATGAAATACATAAAACAATGTTATCCACTGTTTGTGGTTATATACATATTAATTAAAAAGTAAAAGATATGGATTAGATATTCACAAAATTTATGATGGCAGTTGAACAGAAGGAAACAAGGAAGAAAAAAGGAAAGGTAATATGATTGAGAAGGGGAATTTATCTGTAGTTACTTACTTTTTAAAAAATGATCTAAAACCAATATTACCTATAATGTACTTATCTTAGGTAGTGAGTACATGGTGTTTGTTGCAGTGTCCTTTGTATAGTTATGTTATTTTCTCAATCAAAAACAAAGATTTCGAAAAGCAGTTTGCGTATGCAGCTCCTTGATAATCACAGAAGCCATGTCTTCAGGAGAGATTTCAGGAGAAATGTGGTCTATCATTTTGTGATGAAGTAATTTAGATCAGTCTCTTTTTTTATTAAATTTATTAGGGTGACATTGGTTAATAAAATTATATAGATGTCAAGTATATAATTCAATAATGCATCATCTGTATGTTGCATTACCAAATGTTCAACTACCAAAGGCAAATCTCCTTCCTTCACCACACATATTTGACCTTCTTTACCTTTATATACCCCCTACACTCCCTTTTCACTCTGGTAACCACTAAACTATTGTTTGTGTCTATGAGTTTTTGCTTTTTGTCTTGTTCATTTGTTGCATTCAGTTTTATATCTCACATAAAAGTGAAATTATATGGTTCTCAACCCTTTCTGTCTGACTTATTTTGCTTATCGTGATTATCTCAAGATCCATTCATGTTTTCCCAAAGGGTAGTATTTTATCTCTTTTTATGGCTGAATAATATTCTATTGTATATATGTACCACAATTTCTTTATCCAATCATCTATTGAAGTACACTTTAGTTGTTTCCAAGTTTTGGCCACCATGAATAATGCTGCAATGAACATCAGGGGCATATATCTTTATGAATAAATGTTTTCAAATTTTGGGGGTAAGTACCCAGAAGAGGGATTGCTAGATCATATGGTAATTCAACTCATAATTTTTTGAAGAAACTCCGTACTGTTTTCCATAGTGGCTGTACCAATTTACATTTCCACCAGCAGTGTGTGAGGGGTCCTTTTTTCCTCACAACCTCTCCACCACTTGTTATTACTTGCCTTGTTGATAATAGTCATTCTTGTAGGTGTGAAGTAGTATCTCATTGTATTTTATAGGGTTGTTATAAAGATTATATTTTTATTTGCATTTTCCTAATAGCTAGTGAGATTGAGCATCTTTTCATATGTTTGTTGACCATTTGAATATCTTCTTTGGAGAAATGTGTATTCAGGTCCTCTGCCCATTTTTTAATTTGATTGTTTTGTTGTTGTTGTTGTTGTTGTTGTTGTTGTTGTGTATGAGTTCTTTATACATTTTGGATATTAGTCCCTTATCAAAGGCATCGTTTGCAAATATTTTCTCCCATCCATAAGGTTATCTCTTTGTCTTGTTGACATTTTCTTTGCTATGCTGAAGTTTTTTAGTTTGATATAGTCCCATTCATTTATTTTTGCTTTTACTTCCCTTGCCTTTGAGGTCAAATTCATAAAACCCTCTCTAAATCCAAGATCCTTGAGTTTAATAACTATGTTTTCTTGTATGCAGTTTATTGTTTCAGGTCTTATATTTAATCTTTGAACCATTTTGAGTTAATTTTGGTATATGGTGACAAATAGCAGTGTAGTTTCATTCTTTTGCATGTAGCCTTCCAATTTTCTCAGCACTATTTATTAAAAAGGTTTTCCTTTTGCCACTGTATGTTTTTGGCTCTTTGTCAGTAATTATTTGCCTGCTTTTATGTGGGTTTATTTCTAGGCTCTCAATTCTGTTCCATTGGTCTGTATGTCTGTTTTTCTGACAATACCATGCTGTTTTGATTATTGTCTCTTTGCAGTAGAATTTAAAGTCCAGCAATGTGATACCTCCAGCTTTGTTCTTTTTTCTCAGGATCACTTTGGCTATTCAGGGTCTTTTATGGTTCCATACAAATCTGATAATTTTTTGTTCCTTTTTTTTTTTTAAAGTGCTATTGTGATTTTGATGGGGGTTGCATTAAATTTGTATATTGCTTTGGGTAATATGACCATTTTAATTATGTTGATTCTTCCAATCCATGAATGTGAAATATCTTTCCATTTTCTGTGTCTTCTTCAATTTCTTTTAATAACGTCTTGTAGTTTTCAGTGTATAGGTCCTTCATATGCTTTGTTAAGTTTATTCCTAAGTATTTTATTCTTTCTGTTGGAATTACAAAAGGAATTTTTTTTCTGAAACTTCATTGTTATTGTATAAGAACACAGCAAATTTTTGTGCATTGATTTTGTATCCTGAAAATTTACTATATTTGTTTATTGTTTCTAATAGGTTTTTTTGTGGAGTCTTTAGAGTTTTCTATATAAAGAATCATGTTATCTGCAAAAAGTGACGACTTCTTCATTCCCAATTTGGATGCCTTTTATTTCTTTCTAGCTCTAGCTAGAACTTCCAATACTATATTGAATAAGAGTGTGAGAGTGGGCATCAATCGGTGTGATATATCACATACACAAAACAAAGGATAAAAATCATATGATCATATCGATAGATGCAGAAAAAGCATTTGGAAAGATACAACATCCACTTAAGATCAAAACACTTAATAAAACGGGTATAAAAGGAAAGTACTTCAACATAATAAAGCCCATATATGACAGACCCTCAGCTAATATATTTAATGGTGAATAACTGAAAGCTTTTCCTAAGATTAGATCAGTCTTTTCAATTTCAGAACTTTCTGACTGAAGTCTCATAGAGATAAGTATAGTAAACATTACTATTGTCTATTAATAGACCAGCCTCCTAGAGGGTACATCTTCCCATAAAGAACACTTGCCTCTACTGCCATCAGACTAAGGTACTGACAATAATAAACATTTTTATGCAATTTGCCAACCACTAGCTTAGTCAGCTTTTATTAAATGTTTAATGTGCCAGGAAGTGTTAGGTGCTTTCACATCCATTGTGCCCGATGGTCCCCTCAGAGCCCTACAGCATGATAGAGGAGAAGAAATATAAGCTTTAAATAGGTTAACGGGAGTCTGGGATGTCACTTCATCCTTTACATTCCTTGTGCCTTCGAGCTACAAAATATCTTTGAGCCAGTTTTCTCATGTAAAATAGAGAATTCCCCTACCTTCTAGGTAATGGTAAGGGTCAAATGAGATGACATCCATAAACAGCCTACTGTGGTACCTAAGTAGGACCTCTGTGTTACCACCTCCATTTTACAAAGGGACCAAAGTTCTGAAGGGTTCAGTGATTGAACTCTGATTACACAAAACCAACAACATCCAGGAGGCATGGCAGTTAAGAGTATAGACTCTAGACCCAATCTGCTCAGGTTCAAGTTACCAGCTGTGTAACTTTACACAAGTTATTTAACCTCTCTGTGCCTTAGTTTCCTCACATGTAAAATAAGAACAGTAAGGGTAAGTATTTTATAGGGTTGTTATAAAGATTATATAAAGAGGCACTTCAAACAGAATCTGGCATATAGTGAGCACCATGTAATTTAATTAATAATCAGTAACAAATAAGTCACTAACTCAATATATACTCAGTAGAAGAAAGTGTAGAACTGCCCCTTCCACTGCACTATAGCTGCCTCAATTAGCAATGGCAGTGGGATGTGGACACCAAAGTTTTGCATCTGTTATTGTTTTAGGGGGAGAGTGTTGAAGAAAAGAGAGAAGTAAAGGTAAAGTCTGTCATCATCATCATTAATTCTTACCTTCCCATGGGTAATGCTCTTTTGTATATTTTTCAAAAGTTTCAACTAAGCCAATCAGCAAGTTCACAGGAGCTAATTTTTAAGATTTAACTACAATAAAAGGCTCACATGTTTTCATTGAAGTCTCTGTTTCTCCATGAAGTGTCCTTTTCAGTTTTACCAGCAGCAATGAGGACTAGCTGGCACCAATTCCCCCATTATCCTCTTTCTGAAGGGCATGCATAACTCACTTAATTGCTTCACACTACAGTACACTGCTATTTAGAACCAGTCTGTTTCTTTCCATTGTAACAGCACGGAAATAAATAAGCAATTTTCATACATTAGTAAACATAAGCATGCCAGAGTCTAATTCATACTTATGTGATTAATAAAGCAGAGCACTTAGATGAAATACACCACACAAACACTATTCCATTAGAACAGTCGTTTGGGTGCGAGATCTCACCCACCGTTGTCTCAACGCTGGGCCCAGTAAACAGCCCCAACTTATTGACCATCTTTAGGGTGAACACTCTCCTTTAGGTTGAAAATTGAAAGATCAGAAATGGAGAGCCAACTTTCCTGCCTTTGTAAGTGGTAATGGCTTTGTGTGAGCTATAAGCAGGCTGCATGACTCTGAGCAAATACATTATCTGTGCCTTGTTTATAAATGGACAGAAAAGCTAGACTGAAAATGAAATTGATTTTATTCACTTAGGATTTTATACTCCATTGCACAACCACAACCCAGTAAATTTTTCATTAAGAGAGATAATTACTTTAATGAAGATTAAATATAATTTAAAATTCACATTTATCTTTATCTACCTAAAGCAGGTCAGAATTAACCTAAAACGGTTAGGAAAATGGGAAGAAAAATTTCTCCAAAAAGTCTCCATCCGTTTGTGTAGAGATGGATCTGATATGACAGTCATCCTATCTTGCCTGTCTTCCTCTTTCTCCTCTTCCTCTCATTTCATCCACATTTAGCCCAAATCAAACCTTCTGCTTTCTAATAATCTTCATTTGTGGATGTTTGGCAGAGGCAGCAGGATAGCAGCAATTAATATCTAGGATGTTCAATGAACTTTGAAAAGCTATATGGGGAAAAATATTAAGATCAAAGAAGTGGCAGGTTGGTTTTAGAAATATCCTCCCTCCTTGAGACAGAATATTTCTACTCCACCTGTCAAAGATAGAAAGCCAAGAATAATCTTAAACTGATTAGTATTACTTATCATTTCATGTGGTGTTAGACTTCTTCATTAATAGCATTTGATCATTGTTGTGGAAGGAGCTTAGGAGACAGAAAAACAAGAGTTTAACTCCTAGCTCTCCTCTTATCAAATGTATGACCTTAAAACTGTTTTTTCTCTCAGTCTGAGCTCCTCTTCTGTAAGGTGGGACTAATAATGCCCACCCTAAGTTTACAGATTTTGAGCACCTGGTATTGAATGGGTTCTCATAAATGTAATATACTTCCTTACTGGATTCTAGAAACTCCAAAAAAAAACTATACCAATGACTCAATTATCCTTAGGTGACAGCAACACTCTATTCTACAAAAGTGACCAGTGAGTTTTGCCCCAAGTTCTAGCTAAAAAAGGAGTGGTACAGGGGAGCACAGGATTGTCAGACCCTCTAGAACAGATAGGCATAGCCCTGAGTGTTTCACATTCAATTTCCAAGGAGGAAGACGATGTCTAATTTAGTGAGGAGATACAACTGGCTTCCAGATGCAATATTTCAAATAATAGCTCTCTTACTAATGGGACATGACACATTACATATAGTATTTTATTTAATTAGTGTGACTACATAATTTATCATCCAAATCAGGATACTTTCAGAGTGAAAGGAAATGCTGTACATAATTATATCAAAACATGTAAACTTGGATGGTCCTAAGCAAACCGAATATATCATCGCCCCATGTTTAATCCATGAAATCACTCTGTGAGATACAAAACACTCCCTAGTTTACAGAGTAAACTATGATTCAGAAAGGTTAAAAGTAACAAGCAGAAGGACATAACAAACTAGCAAGTAGCAAACTTAAGGTAGGAACCTCTGTAAGATGCTAGAGTTTCCTTGCTCTAATATACTCCCTCCTTGAAACCCTTTAGTCATAATATCAGTGGCCAAATAACATCATTAATTTTGTTTTGAAAGCCTGTCTTTATTGAGTAAATAGCATATTTCAGCTCTAGGTCATGACTTCCAAATGCTATCAAGAAAAAGGGTAAAAAAATGAATAAAGATAAAGCAAAATGATGCCAATAAAAGCAGTCATATCCTAATGAGCATCCAGCTACTTCTGAGTGCTCAATGTAGCCTGAATACCAAAGGCCTGAGCTAATTATTCAAGCATAGAGGATGACAGTCAATAGGGCCAGATATCAATAAGCCTCTTTCCCCATGTGCTGGTCTATATTCTCATGCACCCAATGAATTCCTTGATCTAGGTCAATTCACTGCTGATTTTAGGGATCTGCAATCATGAATCAATTTGTTTCACTCTAAAACATGCCAGGATGTAGAGCTTAATAAGTGTAAGAATGTAGAGATGATCAACATTCAGTCCTCTCAATGGTGTTTCAGTAGATGAACAGATGAATGCTGTACAGTGTCATCCTTTGGCCTACCTGCCAGACACTGTTTGGGTTTTTCTTGTCTCTTTGCACACCAGAAAAAGGGCCAGTCCAGTCTCTATCAGAAGCTAGGCACACTGGGAAAGACAATAAAATTTATATTCTAGCAGAGAAATAACAACTTAAATCAGTCATAGATTCCAAGCATCCTCAGTCACAATCCCTAACGAAAGACTATTTATGGAGACCAAATGTGCTCCTGATCCCAGGAGGCAGTGACCAGGAATTTTAATGATCCTGTGAAAGATCTCAGATTGGGACAGAATATGAAATCCTAAGTCAAAATTCATCTCTTTTTCTCGGTTGGGGTGTTATCTTAACATATCACCCAAACACTCTGAGCTTCAGACTTCTCAACTACAATACACTGCTTCTCAAACTTTAGTGAACATAAAAATCATCCATAGAACTTGTTAAAACACACTCTTAGGGTCCACCCTTGGAGGTTCTAATGTATTAGGTATAGTGTAGGGTCACAAAATTTTCATTTTTAATAAGTTTCCAAGTCACAATGATGATGATGATGATGATGATGATGATGATGATGATGTCTGTGGGCCCCATGCTGTCCAAGTAGTTCTAAATTGTATCAATAATGTCAACCTCACAGTTTGTGTAAAAGTTCGAAGAGAAGTGATGCTCCTAGGCAGAGCTGCTAAGTCATAATGCCTCTCATTCAACATGTATTCATTGAAGAGGATGAACAAGAGTCCAAGAGTTTTAGTAGGAATAAAACTTGGGAACATTTAATCATTTTTAATATGCCAGTTACAAAATTTAATTACATTCCCTCTCTCTTGTTATAATACATTCTATATGGCAATCAAAATGGGGTCCCAGTATCAAATTGTAAACTTATACAAAGGCTTCTCAGTTTCCTGCTGTTATTCTTTAATCATAAAACCCACTTTTTTGCTCCATTTTCCCCCTTTCGGCTTGGTTACATCTCCATGTCATCCTAACCCCATTTAAAATCATTTTGACCACTACTTAAAAAATAAAACATGAATCTCCCCATTAGAATGATGCTCAGGAAATAGATGAAGTGATATTTACTTTGCTGAAAACAGGAATCTGTTATACAATTGTCGATCCTATGATCAAGTGGAGTCCTTCAGTTTGCCCTTGTCTAAGGAGCTGAGTGATCAGGGAACTCTCAGCCCCTCCCTTTATTCCAGCTTTCTCTCTTCACAACATTATTTAATCTCCTCCTTGCAGCTTCTTGGGATTAGCTACAGCATCTATTAATAGTTTTACTTCTGTTTACAGTTCCAAGGGGAGAAAAATGGCTCATTCTTTTTCTCCAATCTTGAAGATATGCCTTATTGCAGCAAGAGGAAGATGCGCAGGCCGCATGAATAACCTATTTCCACAATCATTTCACTGTAAAGATGCTAATGTGCTTCTATGCCGAATGGATCCATTTAATAGGCAGAACAAGTTGGATATAAACTCTTTAATTGCTTTCAGCACACCAATTATCTTCCTGTGTCACCTATTGTATAATGCAAAAATGTTAACAAAAGCACTTACTGAAGACATTATTGGGAATTAAAAAACAAAGAACCATCAGTTGTCACTAAATATGCCTTTCATGTTCCCAAATGAAATGCATTTGCGCACTTGAGAAATAGGATAAGAACGTGCAGGCCTGCCATTGTCAGATGCAAACATCTTCATTAGATTTTGATCCAGCTGCTGCAAGATCTATAAAAAGAGCTATCAAAGCCGGCAACTCATTATTGGTTATTTCAGGAAAACTTCAAAAAATCATCCCTAAACCTGCACTGATCTTTTCTGACAACTTCCCTGGCTGGGCAGCTTGTTTGGAAGAAGTGGCATTAAAAACCTCTGCCAAGCCAGCCCCTCGAAATGGAACCTCAAAGGATGCAGCGCCTGTGGCTGTGAATAAGAAGCCAGTTTCAGAGCAGACCTGTATTCCTGGACACTTGAGCTATAAATCTCTATCATCTCCCAGATCTCCTGTTCTGACCCAACCACGTCTCCTTAAAAGCACATAAATAAAAGTAGCCAAATCCAGATCTTTTTAAACAAACATGGAAAGATTAATATGTGCGATGTCACATAACATTCTTTCTCTGTTGCAATAAATCTTCTCATGCATAAAGCTCATTTTTAGCATGTCATTTTCTGCAGACACTGAGACTGTTTTAAAAGAGAAAAAGGATTAATCAAGAGAGCAAGCAGGAAAGGGGAAGTAGAAAAAAAGAAGGAGAAGGGGAAATGGAAAAGAGAAGGGGAAAGAGGAAGAACTGGGGTTCTGGGTTAGTGTATAAAGGAGGTTATAGGAAGCAAACTATTAACATTAAAATTACATACCATTCTTCCTTTGAATTCTGTTGAAACAGAAGGGATTCTACAAAGATCTGAAAAGCACTCATGTGAATCACAGTCCTTATCATCTTGACTAGGGGACCTGTTCTGTCAGGCCCAAGTCTCTACAGGCTTCTGATTGATACCAAACAACTCACAAAAGACAACTGGGTCTATACATCTCTCTATATGTGACAAAGAGAAACACAAATTATAATCACTATTATTCAGCTTCAGTAAACAAGAAGGAAAGAACTAACTAAATCTATTTAAAGATATTGGCTTTGCCCACTGTATTATCTATTTTACAGTCAAAAGTAAATTGAAATGCTCAAAATATTGATGTAATATCATATCCATTATTTGAATTAGGTACAAGTGCTCATTTAGGGATCAATTTATTATATTTATATTGTTATTAAAACTACTACCCAAATCTTAATGTTCTTGAGACTAAATATATTTTACCATCCCTACGCCTTCAAAACATGAACTAGAACTTTTTCTGTGCTAACTTCCGCAGCACAAATAATAAATAGAATGACACAGAGAAGATTAGCATGGCTCCTGTGCAAGGATAACTCACAAATTCATGAAACGTTCCTTTTTTTTTTAATTTAAAAAATAATAAAGTTTATTAATTTTTTAAAAACATTTTTGAAAAGCGATTGTTTCTGTGGTGCTCCAGCTATCACCTTCTCTCCTGTTAACTGTCTTAGTCAATGGAGTCATATTGATAAGATCAGCAGAAATTGAGGCCAACATTCCCTCCAACCACAGAGGGATTTTGAGTTGGAAACCTAATCCAGCCAGATGATCTTGTCAAAATGTGAATCTGAACATGAGGTTCCCCTGTGCAAAACCATTCAGTAATCTCCTATTGCCTTTCAGACAAAATCACATTCCTGCTGTGTGGCTAAAGGCAAATTATTAAACCTTTCTCTGACTCAATTTCCTCTTCTATAAAATGATGTTGATAATTATGAGGACAAGTATGCAAAGCACTTAGCACAAAGCTAATAAATGCTCAGTATTATTATTATTATTATTATTATTATTATTATTGATGTAATCTTAATAGCCATGTTCCTTCTCAGTTCCCCCTTTATGCTGTCCTGCAGCCACACTCAACAATGAGTTTCCCGCCTCTACCTTTTTGCCTGTATGCTTTGGCCTGTGGTTTTCTTTCCGTTTGCAACACTCTCTTCTTCTTCTTGGCCCTTGGCCAGTTTCACTTCTATTAATTTATAAACTGTGAGTTCAAATGCATATTATCGAGATGGCCATCTCTGACTCCAAGGCCAGATTTGCTTCCCCCAATATATGCATACTTCCTGTGTGCATCATACATTAAAGACCCAAGACTATATTTGTGTAGCACAGTATAGTCAGGATGGATGAAAGCATAATACAATGGGATAAAAATCTTAACAGATTACAATGACAAAAGATTAGTCCTTGATCACTCTACAAGTGCTAATATAGCTTCACAGTGTTTTCATGCTGAGTCCCATGCTGATGGACACCCCAGACCCTGGAACATTGCTGGTCTCATGGTGGAGAGAAAGGGAACACAGTAATTGTCCACTGTCTCTCTTAAAGCTTCCATTCAGAAATGGAATATCTAATTCCTTCTCACAATTTTATTGGCTAAAGCAAGTCACATGGCAAAACCTGATGTCAATCAGGTGGGAAATCCTTATGCAAAAAGGGCATAGCAGGGAAGACAACTATAATATTTCATGAACTGTAATAGATACTATAACAGACCTCGATAAATTTTAGTTTATAAAATATTGTTTGCTTCAAGATGACAGACATAAACTCCTCACCAATTAAAATCTTGCCAGACACTTCTCTCTTACTCAAAGAGATACTCATGTTTGGAAATTTTTGACTTTTAAAATCACAGAGCCATGTTTTCTGTCACAGGCACATGTTACATGCCTATGTGGTCACAATTTACAAACAATACCAGTATACCACTTTTGAGTAAAGAATAACAATTACATTCAACAACAACAAATACAACAAAATCCTCATGATTTGATTGCTTACTCTATGCAAGATATTAACATAAACAAATGAGATTTCATAGTTTCATAAGAACATGTGGTAAAAAGGGAACCTTCACAATCAGCTACTCTGACTCCTTAGATGATACCCAAAAAAGCCAACAGACTTACCAAGTTCAAACAGCTAAAAAAGAGCAGAACCAGAACTAAAATATGAGTCATCAATTTTAAAGCAAGTGCTCCTTCAATTTAAGCATAGCCCTCCCATAAGGAATGTCAGCAAATGCAAATGTTTGAAAGAAATCACCATTTAACAGACAAGGGAACTGAGACCCAGGGAAGTAAAGTGACTTTCTCAAAGCCATCTACATTATTAGTCCCGCTTTCTTGGTCACACAAATTCTTAAAGAAATCTAACATGTTTCAGCATCTAGGACATTACTTGCTTTTCCCTAAGGGCTCAAAGAGATATTTGTTGAATTGAATTGAACTGAACTGAATTGATTGAACTGAATTACATTGAATTGAATTCATTTGAGTTGAATTGAAATTATACAAAACATAGCGATGCATTTTTTTGCCCACTCCATAGCCTTTGTTTCCATTTCCCCTAGAGTTTTAGACTTGCCAAACCGGCAAATTATACACCAACAACAATGATTTTGCTGGTTTCTCCTCTGTAATATCCTTGTTTCCTTCTCCTTTCATACTTATAAGTGTCTTCCTTCTTTGAGCAGAAACAAATTAATATCTACAAATCTTATCATCTCATGACATTTACAGAACAACATAAGTTCAGGAAAGCAAAATCACCAATGATAAGGGCCCCTGAAAGATCATTAGACAAAGAACTTTATTCCCTCTGAGCTCAGCAGGTCAACTAAAAAGTGACATAACCCAGATGCTCCTAAGCCACAGAAATAAATGTCATTAAGTTGCTGTCTCCTGACAACTAAGTGATATATATGAGGTATAAGAATTAAATTTAGAGAGAGAATACAGATTCTGGCTGGTCTCCAGGGCTGGGAGATATTAAATAAGAAAGAAACAATAGTGCTGTCAAGTCTAATTGTTTAAAACATAAAACTCTTTCCATATGCTTTGAAATAAACAGAGTAGCACAGCATTGGGATGCACTGTGAAGTCATGCAAAGAAAAAACAATATGTACCTTTGGACTGAAAATTTTGCCTGCAGGGAATTTGACTCTGCTTTTTTTCCTTCTTCTTATGACCCACCCAGCACTGAGACATTTGAAAATAGCTATAGAAAGAGCATATTATGAAGCTGTTTTACAATATCAGATTTGACTATAGCGTGCAAAGTAGATGGGCTTTGTGGTCAGGCAGAATTTGGTTCCAACCCTGACCATACTTCTAATTTGATCTAAACCTCATTTTTTTCACCTGTAAATAGAGAATAAATTCTTATGACATAAGGATGTGCTAAGAGTTAGAGATAATAGATATAAAGTGACTGGCACTTTGTAGGCATTCATTAAAATGTACGTTCTTTACTTTTTTATTTAAACACATAAAGATGCAATCATTCACATGATAACTCCATATAAGTCTGTGATGAAATGAGAGAAATGTTTCACTCATTGATAAGTTGAGAGATGCCTGCATTTCACCTCTCAATTAATTAACACAAATTTACTGAGCACTATGCGCAGAGAAAACTGTGTAGATACTGTAAAGGTTACAAAGTCTTATTATACAAAATGTATGGAACTAAGGCATTTGTTGAAGCCCCTTTCTATCCATTACAACAGTAAGTAATCAAGATTATCTGGACTTTTAAGTGTTTATTTTTCTTTATAGGATATATGCATTCAGTATGGAAAAATAACAAAAAACAAACCACTTAGACTCAAGCTAGAATTAGTAGGTTTTGTTACATACTACATTGATTAGAGATTATTTGTTCCTAACCAGTTTTGTGTTGCAGGTACATAGCTGTATCTTTGAATCCATATCTCCATATAATTGCATACACATTGTTTCATGGCAGAAAGAGCACTGTGCTGGGAGTTCAAGCCTTGCCTTGCCATACTAATGGGAATAAGAATTGCAGTTGTGTTCCTTCCTGGAATCTCAATTTCCTCATTGTAAAATCGGGTTTCCTGAATAAATGATTTCTAAAGTCACTCTCATATGTATAAGTTAAAATGTAGTATAAAATTTGTGACCCTTTAGTAATGTATGTATCTGCATTTATGAAAAATATGTTCATTTCCCAGTATATAACTCTACACCAATTTCATGGAGATAGATAACATCACATGAATTCAAATTCACATAATACACCAATGTGTCAATGAACAAAAGGTACTCAGAAGGCTTTCAAACTACTGTCTACTTCAGTGTCTCCTAGGACAGTCTAGAGATGAATTCAGGGGTAATACCAGAGCTCTTCTATTTTAACCCCTCAAGGATACTACACAACACAGAGGTGATCACAATCCAGTTGGACATACAGAGTTTGGGGAGGTTTAATTGACCCCATGATGCCTTACTAGTGGCCCCAATTAAAACCATTCAGCCCCATCTCAAAGCTAATAGAGACAGAAAAAAATAATAACTTTGGTCAGATTTTATTAAGAGGCACTGACCAATGTTACAATATTTTTGACTGTCATCTCCCAATTCCTCCCTGACCTTAACATTAAAATAATCTAAATTCCATTGAAAACAGCTAGAATTATTATCTGAATTCTGGAATTAGAAGGGGTAGGTTTGTGAAGTTTGCATTGTCAGAGGTCTGATCTTCTTTATGACCTTCTACCACTGCAAAATCTTTAAATGAAGCCTTACATATATCGCTTTTATAACTATTTCACATCCTTGGCGTGTCCTAATATTTGAATTTCTTATACGTTATTTACAAGGACCAGTACCTGTATGTAAAAAAGCTTATTTTATATAGATTTTATTATAAAAATTTAAAATATTTTCCTGTTTCATAATCATTGTAGTCCAAGGCAGAAATTTGCTTTGACAGAATGAAAAAATATAAATATTTTCAATCATAAAATTTTTAACTTAGAAAAGAAAAAGGGCAATTACATAAAGTCGATTCAGCCTTAGGGAATGTGTAACTCACGCAGATATTTCTGGTTGAAACCTAGATGAAAAGGGAGAAGAAACAGATATAAAATCTTTCTGCATAATTTATTTCAATTCTATATGAATATTAAGCCACTATGTGATTAATATTAGGCTCTTGTTAAATTAATATTCTTTGACTTTTTTAATACATGACTTACCGAACACCTACTAACTCGAAATATAGGGATAGTTTCACATTTATTTAAAAGTAGAATTTAAAAGTTACTTACTTTTATTTAAAAGTACAATTAAACGGTCCTTGCTCTAAAAATACTGTATATGTCTGTGGCATATATAGTCCTCTCTTAGGTGAATCACTTCATTTGAGTATTGGCAGCACCTTTTTTCTCCAGCCTCTTTAGTAGTGTCATTTCATACATTTGTAATGCAGTCACATTCTTTTGCCAAAAGCTGAATTCCATCCTAGGATCTTCTGACCTCCTAAATATATTTTCTTTTATTCGCATACGTCAAGGCTCACTCTTTGCACTACAAAGTTCTATGGGCTTTTGACAAGCATGTAATGTCATGTGTTCATCATTTCATATAGTGTCATATAGAACGGTTCTAACTAGACAGGATTTTGTGTTCTGGCATCATGGAAATGTCTTATTGATTTCAATGTCCTCCCAATGCCTGCTTTGCTCAATCTAATTGTCATTAAGCCTAGAAAAATAGACAAATAACAAGTATTAACTCTGAAGTAACGATTCTAACCAAGTATTTGTATGTGCCTTTCTCTGGGTATGCAAGGTTCCAACATATCCTTTAGCACCTGGTGTAATGGGTTGCTGTTCTCCAGGGAAAACACCCAATGAAGCACCTGAGCTTAACACTTGAGGAAAAATTGAAACTATGTTCACATTTATGGTAGCTAATAAATATCAAGAAGAACAAAAATGTTAAGAAAAATAACAATAAAGTCTTTATTTGTATTTTTTCCTTTAGCTTAATACATATTTCTATTCTATTGTTGCTCATTCCTGAGAAAAATTATAAATAAAAGATTTTAAAATATGTTCAAGACAAATTTAGATTCATATAATTGTAAACAATGTACTTGTTTTAATGATGAAGACTATTTTCATCTCTCTGCTAGTATGTTTTCCTCAAATACGGGCCATGAAAGGTAAATTACTTGGCCTTAAGGTTAGAGTTCTCAGATTGATTATATCGACAGAATTAGAGAGAAGATTACAGCAGTCCCTAGAAAGGAGATTTCACATTTTCTTTTAAGTACAGGTATTTTACATACTAGTCAAAGCGTGCATAACCTTGAACTTGGGAGAGAGAATAGGCAGAAATCAATACTGAATATTTCAAGGTAACAACTTCGGGGAGAAAAACTTTGTCTCATAGCAAAATCCTGCATCCGAACAGAGAAGAACGTATATCTCTGAGGAAAGTACTCTTCATCATCACTGAGGAATCACTAGTATATGAGATTTTTAAAATGTTGAGTTTCTTCTCTTTGAGTTAGGGGAATGTCTGTTTTGCTAAACCATGTTCTCCCAGAAGTATATCTTTCTAAACATATTTTCCTATGAAGGGAATTTTTCACTCAACTCTGCACCTTGCAAAACTAAGCCCAGGACAGAGTACTCTTTGAAGAAAAGATAAAGGCTTGGAAATATCAAGAGAGATTTTTCAATTGAGAGGAAAAAATTAGTAAATCTTTTCTAAAGTGAATTTTGCTTTGACAATCCTTGAAGGAATCATTTGTACCTCTTCGTTTAGACTCTCCGTTGATTAATGGAAATGAAAAAATAATTTTCTCACTTTCTGCCTGAGATGCTATAGAGGCTCCAAAGAGAGTCAGCAAAGGACAGTGGGGCCTTCTAGTTCTTTGTCCATAATAACTGAGCATCCCGAGTTGGAAGAAAAGGTAATGTTGATCTCCTAGGCTTGTTTAGCTTTGCTTTTTTAATTGCAAAATGCCAGCCTGGGAATTCTGCCTAAAATGGTAATAAGTTTCATTTATACTACACCTTTCATCCAGGAGGCACATGCTTCCCTCGTTTCTGAAACACAGCCATCCTGGAGCTGAAAAGCAGTAACCGCTTTAATGTTGAACATTTATTCAGTGCCATGATTACACAAGGTGGAAAAATTGTTTGAAACAGAATCAAAATATTGCAGTAACAAAGTTTACGAGCTGTGGGTTTTGAAAATATCCTAGATGCAGTCTGTCTTGTGCTTTTCTTTGCATACTGAATATCTACATATCCTTTTTGAATCTTGAGATTCCTAAAATGTCCACTTTTGTTTGTGTTCCTCAGTTTAAGTTCAACATGCATTGCAAAATATCAGAAAGAATGAATCAATATTAAGTCATTTCTTTTAGGAAAATCTTCTGATGTTTAGAATGCACATCAAGAAAAATGACAGTGAGAAAGAATTCTATCATTATTTACATTTTACCCCACCTAAGAGAATTTCTATTTCTGAAAAGAGCAGATGAGAAAGATAGCAAAGACTAATTCGGAAACTCCTGACCATTTATCTCATAGCTGATTCTTCTTTTGCTGGCCCAAGAGACAGAGATGACATCTGTCACTGGACTAAAAACTCATCAAGTCAGGAATGAGTCTTACTCATTGCTGTTATCCCCAGAACCCAGACAGTACCTAGAGATAATAGATACTCAATAAATGCCTGTTAAATACATTAAATTTGGTCTTCTTACTCTAATAACATGAAGACCAAGGCCTGTAAGGTTTCAGCTGATGCTTGAGTAGAGATACGTTTTTACTGGTATGGCAAGTAGAGAGAAAAAATGATGACAAGAAAACATGAAGGGCCAATTTGAGAGATGTTGGGAAATAAAAGGTTCATGTACCCTCCAAACAGGGACCCCTCTCAGTTTGTTGCCATCGGTAATCAAATTTCTTTAGTGTGCTCTATAGAAAAATAATTGAAAACTCATCAGTCATTTATATCTGCACCTAAAATGAGGTTGTGCTGTTCTTTCTCAAGAGCAAGTTTTGAAAAGAAAGCAGAAAAAGGAAAATGAATTGCTATACAATATCTTGTCAAGGGGATTAGAAGTCTGGAAACCAGGCCTTGACAACATTGACTTGATCTGTGAGATTTCCAATCCCCTCATTCTTTCTATCCACATTATTTCATTCTTTCTATCCACATTATTTCAGTATCCACATCTATAAAGTGAGAAACATGAATGTAAATCTAATCTTGGTGATATTGAGAAGAGCCCTACGATCAGTCCCCTTGCATTTCATGGCCCTAGAATCTAAGTCTGGAATCTAAATGAATACCATCTACTTCTTTGTTTTGTTGAAAACAAAGCACAGGAACATACGTTTCACTAAATCACCATCTATTCGCTCTCTTGTTGCTCTGAGGGCCTTAGGAAATCCATCTGGTCAGAAAAGACGACTAGTCTGCACAAAAAGTCTTGAAGCAAAGACCTACATATTCAGCTTTCTTGTTTCATACTTAAGGCAACTGAGTCTCAGAAAGGTTAATTGACTAGCCCAAGTTGTCCAGCCAGTAAGAAAAAAAAAAAAAAAAAGATACTTAAACTCAAATTTGGGCTGAGGTTTACTATACCACTTCTCTCTACATATTTATAGCTGGTAAGCTTTAAAACCATTTACAGGATAGGATGGATTAAAGCTTTTTCTTTCTTTTAAGTAAAATTTCTCAATTTTAGTGAAGACATTGCAAGTACTAGAGGAAAGATATTTTCTGTCTTTAATGAGCATAGAAATCCCTTCTGAAGCTCATTAAAACCTGTCTACACTACCCCCACAAGAATCGTTACTGATGTAAGATATTCAAAGTCTAGAATAGTGCTGTTATCTCATAAAACACATAATTTGAGTCAATCCTGACAAATATTGGTATCACTTTATTCAAGCATAGCTTTCAACTTCCAGAGAGTTAATAAATTGGATTCTAACAGTCTGCAGAGGATATACAGTAAGATAAAAAAAAATTTCCAAAAATTTACGGTATATTTTAGGATGAGTTGAAACATCAGCAACCATTGCAGATGCATTTACAGGATTTTAGAGTAGTGCATTTCATCATAAACAGCTCTGTGATTCAGTGTGGCATTAATAATGGAAAGAACAACCTTTAAAATAAAGTAAATGCATTTGGAACAGTTACTGAGGTTATATCTGTCTCAAAAAAAAAAAAAAAACAACTCAGTTAATAACTTGCAAGTTGATATGATATATTCCTTAGCCTATCTTGTCAGAAAAGATTTATCTTTTGTGTTAAACTTCAGGCTGAAAAATTAAAATAAAATTTGATGTCTCTGTGGTAAACTGCCTTCCTCCATTTCCTTTACCTTTTAATTTCTATCATTATCAACTTTAGGATTGTTTCTTTGGCCTTTAACAATATTTCAAAAGGTAGTATAGCTGCCGGATGACTGGCAAAACAAAGTTGTAAATATGCTATGCCTATGTGTGTACACATATACATCTCTAGGTGTTAATCAAAAAGGACATATATCATGAATACATTTTACCTTCATACAAATGAAAGTTACAACCACGTGTCCAATGTATTTTAGTCCTATTACTTTGCTTTACAGCTGCTGTCTCAAACTGCTTCAGAGACCATGAGTTAGTTTGAATTTTCTTGCTTAGTAATCAGTAAGTCAACTTTTATTCCTCTATGTTCCCAAGACACTGCCCCATAAATATGTGTCTGGTAAATTGAAATGCTAAAAGTTGACAAAGAAAATCTCTTTTCTCATTTTCTCTTTTCCTCTCTCAACCCATTTTTTTATGTTTCCTCTTCTTCTTCCTTCTCTTTCCTTCCTCCTATCTCCATTCACCTCTCTTCTACTTCCTTTATCTCTCATCTTCCATCTCTTTTCTCCTTGAAAATCTTTCTTTCCTTCCCCACATTCCTGTTGGCAGTCAGGAAGAGCCGAAGGGAAAGGTGTGAAACATCAGTGACCCTTAATACAAAACTATGTTAAAAGCATATGAAAGAACTCACAATGATTCTAACAGAGCTCCTAAAAGAGAAAAATAAATCATTTTCTTTCATTAACATAGTTACCAACCAATAAATTCTGAATATATCAAGGTAAATCCCACATTGGCCAACAAAAGCTATACACAAACATTATTGAATAACCTTGACCCTGCTTGCTTCCCACACACTGCTCATTAGTGGGGAAAGGCAAACACCAGAAGAATCCTTTGGGCACTGCTCTGAGGTAATTTTAGAAATGTCACAGTCATGTTTTAATACAATCCGAGATAAGGCACTTACAAGGCAACATTTCCCACATCTCATCAGAACGAAGATAGAACACTTAAAATTCTAGAAGGCTACTGAAAAGACAGACCTTAGTAACACACAATATTTTTTAAAAAAGAAAAAGAACGGCATTCTTCTAAAGATGAATAAATTAAATTTTAAAAAGAAATTTATAAATTAATAAAAACATTTCATTTCCATCCAACCATTAATAATATTCAATTTTCAAAACTAAAGTTTATCCTTTACTTGCTATCCTTTTCCTTATAGCAAGCAATATGCCTCACCTGTCTGTCAAACAGATGTGAGAAGCAATGCCTAACAGTTCCTCCAGGTCAGCTATCTCAAAATTGTACATACTAGAACTGTCAAATCCACATTGTTTTGTTTTGTTTTTTTATTTTTCCCAAGTCATACTGCATTTTCATTGGGGGTTGGGGGCCTTGGCTGGAGTTCCCACAAGAGCTTCTCTCATAAATCGTACATTAAAATTTTCTGAACGAAGAGAAGTAAAGCAGTGTTTTTGGAGGAATCTTACAGCAACTTGCAACTTGTTATGGAATCTTACAACAACTTGTAAACCATATATATGTGGCAAATAAAAGATCCGATGATTTTTCTTCCACTTGAACCACTCCTTTTAAACAAGAATATAAAATCTCATTATCATTCACAACGATAAATATTTATGGAGCTTCCAATTACAAACTCCCCATATCATTAGATAAAGATCTAAGCTCTAACTATGACACACAATGTGCTCTGTGACCTGACCCTGCCTGCCTCATCCACATACTCTTTGCTCTTCCACCGACAATTACCCCAACAGCTCAGATTCAGTGAATTTCCAGTCAGTGCTCTCTGTTTAAAAAGCCCATCTTCACTTCACTTGCCTAAATCCTACTCAACCATCTAGATTCCGGTCAAACGCCACTTCCTTTATAGAGCCTTTCCTGATTTTAGTATCTCAGTTTCGATCACTATTCCAGATATTAAGGGCCCACTTTGTCCTTAACTTAGAAGTTACTGCATTTTCGAGCCCAGCCCTTAGAAAATAGAAGGTGCCACAGATTCTCATTCAAGGATCTTTAATCACACTGAGGCTATATACAACTCACAGAAACCATGCAGGGGCTGTACCCAGTAGTACAATGTAGAGTGTAAGAATAATTCAGAGAAGAAGCAACTGAGTAAGCTTAGGACCCAGGAGTGGTCAACATGCTCAGCAAGAATCATTTGATGTTCATGGATATCCATACGATATCATCCAAAATGTGGTTCCCTCGGGGTCACTTAGTTTTGAAAGTCTTTTCCACAAATACGATAAATTCTATTACAAAAGAGCAAGTGAAAATGTCTAAACATTGAGCCTTTTATGCCTACATGTTTATGCCTACATGTGACATCTTCGGGGAAAGCATTCAACTTAACTTGGCTATGAAAAACGCAAATAGCAACAAATAGCCTTACAATAAGTTTACTGTTCACGTGTTTCTAAAACTAAGAGAATTCACTGCTGAGTTGGAAAATACCATGATGCTTTCAATTAATTAGTTCTCAGTGCCTCATTAATCCCAGTTATTCAAGATTTAACCAGGAGTAATGGGAATAAATTAGGAAGAAGAATTTAGGCTGAATATCAAGAACATTTTCTTAATCATTAAATCAATTAGACAATAGAACTTAAAATTAGATATTTAATGTAAAAGATGGAACCAAGAAAGAGAAAGTACAATATCAAGAATAAATGAGAAATCATAGGTTTAAAAAGGTTCTCTGTCATCATTAGCCCATCTTTCTATGTTCGGAAATAATTGATAGTTTAGATTCCTATTCAGCTCATTGTCTATTCTAAAAATTTCAAAACTTATTTACTTACTAAAATACAGAAGTTAAATTTCTCCAAGGCTAGCAGATTCTGCTATAAAAATCTTAATAAATCCAAATAAATTTGGATATTTTTTTTTAATTTCTACTGAGAAACCCAGGAAGCAAGAGAATATTGTTGCCTTTCTATATTGTTCTGGAATAATCTTCCAAAAATGGTAAAAGGACAACATGTAGGCTATCACTATATTCCAATTCTGGACTATACACTTTAATAAAGTCCAACGGAACTTGGAAAGTGATGAAGAGGCAAAAACTTATTTCCAACAACATGGTGGAAGAGGTTCCTTGATCAACCTTTTCAAATGAAAATGATGAGAAATGCTGAATAAAACAGGCTTTTAAGAATACATTTTTTAAAAATGCATTGATAAGTTAGTAAGTTATATTCAGAGGCCAAAAAATAGGTAAAATTAGGAACCTAAGCAGGGCAGTAGAACACTGAGCACATTTGCCGTAAGTGAACTTGAGTCTCAGCTTTGACACCATCGAAAGACACAGAGAATAAACAAGGTAGGCAGTCTCATAGATGAAACTGCTGCATGAAGTTACAATTCCAAATGCATTTGACCTTAGTAGAAGGGTAAACTAGAAATAAACCTAATTTAAGAAAGTATAAAGATAACTTTTAATCTCAAATTTGATACTGATTAAGAGAAGAAAAATTTTCCTCATAATTTATAAACATAAGCTAATCTTCATGAAGTTTCACAATTAAATCTATATTACCTGAGTCATATTTGAAAAAAACCGGAAGCCTATAATTTAGTTTAAAATGGTTCTAGGCTAAAAGTAGCCTTTGGCACCTAATAGAATCCAATGCAAATTCTCTGTGGAAGCAAGAGCATCTGGAAGAGACCATCCTCAAAGAATTTCTATAGATGAACTTCTAAGAAAACTGAAATCATATTTTTTTTAAAATCTATACACTTGTGATCAAGATACCATGAGTGATAGCCACAAGAAACAACAGGTAATAAATTCAGATGAGCAAAATCTTTAGATACTGGAGTTATCGGACACAAAATATGAAATAAATGTTTTTGATATATTTTTAAAATAAGAGATTAAAAATATGAGAGAACAAGTAAGCATATTAGAATAGAAAATAAAACAGATCCAAGAAATGAAAAATATAATCTGTTAAAAACTCAATGGATAGTTTGTACTGCTGTGGTTGCCAGCTTTTGAAATGACCCCAAATAATCCCCACCTTCTGGTATTTACACCCTTTTATGGTTCATTCCTAAACTGTACTAGAATCGGTCTGTGTGACCAATAGAATATGGCACAAGTGACATACACACATCTGAGATTATATTTTAAAAGATATTATGGTTTATATGTGGGGTTCTCTCTCTCTCCCTCTCTAACATCATCATCACCATCATCATCATCACCATCATCATCATCATCGTTGCCATCATCCTCATCATCATCTCATCACTCTGGTAGACACCAACTTAACATACAGGGAGGAACTGAAGCCTCCTGTCAACATCCACATGAAAGAGCCTGGAAGTAGATCCTCCAGCACCTTCAGATTACTGCATCACTGGCCTACAGCTTAACTATAGTCTCAGAAGAGACCCTGAGTCAAACCACACTGCTTAGCGATTCCTTGTCTCTTGACTCTCAGAAACTATGAGAGATAATGATTTGTTGTTTTATACTGCTAAGTTTTAGGTAACTAATAGATAACTTAGAAGATAGAATGAGATAAAAATAGAGAAAAAATATTTTTCTAGAATATTGGACATAAAAAGAGATGTAGAAAATATGAAAAATAAGAAATATTGAAGATAAATTGAGATGATTCAATACATATCTAATTCAAATTCCAGAGGAAAAGAGAGAATATACTTTAAAAAATGGTTGACAATTTTTAAAAATTGGTGAAATCAACAAATCACAGATTTAGGAAGACTGGCAAATCCTCAGCAGAACAAATAAAAAGATAATCATAACTAGACAGCTCATGACTTAATTAAAAACACTAAAGACAATAAAACTATCTTAAATCAGACAAAGAATGGAGGAAGAAATGGAACCCAGCAGCAATGGTGACAGCAGACAACAGTAAAATTCAAAAGAAGTACTTTAGGCAGAAGTGAAATGATGCCAGATAGAAACTCTAAGATTCAAGAAGGAATGATAGACAAAGGCAGAAATAAATCTGTGAGAAATCTAAACAGATATGGATCGTATAAAACAAGAATAATAATGTCTTGTGTGGTTAGGGAAAAAATGGCACTAATATAGATAGCAATAATAGTATAGAAGTCATAAGGAGGTGATTAGTGAGGCAGCTGATGAGAGTGAAAGTGTTGAACGATCTTTATATTATTCAGAAGGGCAAAACTGCTGAGGTATTTTAGTCTTTGAGAAGGATGCATAGTAATTTTTATAAGATAGCAACTAAACGAAAAGAAATATGGTGAATAACCTTTACGTCAATAGCATGGATAGGAAAAAAAAGGAATGAGAAGAAAAAATTAGTACTAAAGAAGTTAACAAGGGTGAAAAAGAAATACAAATAAGGCAAGACAAATAGTAGTTACAAAATAAATTGTTAAAAAAATTATCCAAATAAATGTAAATGAATTCAGTATTTCCATTAACAAAACTGCTAGATGGGTTGTTTGATCTGGCTATCTGCTGTTGATGAGGCACATAACCAAAATATATGTTCCAAAAAGACTGAATTTTAAAAGATACAAAACTAAGCCAAAAGAGAGTTGGTGTATTCAAATTTATATCAGATAAATTAGACATTGAACAAGAAGCATTGCTATAGATAAAAAATGTAGCCACATAGTGATAAAAGTTTCATTTGACTAGGAACAATTCTAAATTTGTATAATTAATAAAACCATCTTAACATATATTAAACAAAAGTTGACAGGATTACAAAAAGAAATACCAAAATCCTGAATCATAGTGAGAAATTTTAATTAATATAACTACGTGAGTAATTTTGTCAAGCAGACAAAAATCAGTAGGGAGATAGCAGATGTGAAAAATGGAATTAACAAGTTTGATCACTAGATATGCATGTAGAACACTGCACCTAAAAACAACAAAATACACGTTTTTTTCAAGCACGTAACGACGATTTACCAGAAACTGAGCTTATGCCTAGCCAGTAAATTCAAATATTGAAATCAAATAGATCACCTACTCTGTCGCCATTTAAATTGGAAATTAATAACAAATATAAAACAAGAAAAATCAAAAGATTTGGGAATTAATAAATACATTTCTAATAACTCATGAGTCAAAGAAGAAATTATTACTGAAATCAAATAATATTCATAACTGAATAGAAGCAAAATACTGTTTCAAAACCTGTGGAGTGTCATTAATGGGATAGTAAGAAAGAAAGATATTTATTTAAATACTTATACTAGGAAAGAAAAAGTCTTGTAATGATCGACCTAAGTATCAAACATAAAATATTATGTGGGGAAACAGAAATAGTTCAAAGAAAGTAGAAAGTGGGAAATAATAAAGATAAGACCAGGAATAAATGAAATAGAAAACAGCAAATTGAAAAGCTGTTAACCGAAAAGATTAATACAATAAACCAACTCTGGCAAGACTAATAAAGAAAATAAGAAGAGAATAAACAAAGAAGTCACATTATGAGCAAATAAATATAAAAGTACAGATGCTACAAAGATTAAAAAGATAATAAAAGGAAAATATGAACAACTTGATGCCAATAAATATGAAAACTTTGATGAGATAGAAAAATTCTGAGAAAATATAGCATACCAAAACTGATTGAAAAGAAATTTTTAAAAAAGTCTGAGTAACCCTATAGCCATTAAAAGTAATTGAAACAGTACTTTAAAATGTTACCACAGAGAAAATTCCAGTGTCAGACAATTTGCCCATGAGTTATACAAAACAATCAAGGAACTCCAAACATTTAAGAAAACTTGAAGTAGGTAAAAGAGAGGAGATTGTCTAACTCATTTTGTGAAGCTAACATAATTTTGATACTAAAATCTGACAAGAACCATAAAAGACAATACAATTATAAATACAGTCATTCATGAACCTAGATAAAAAATCCTAACTAAAATATCAACAAACCAAACCCATCAGTGTATAAATAAGATAATACATTTTAAGCAAGTTGGGCTTATCTCAGAAACGTTAATGTTATTTTAACATTAGAAAATAAATTGATGTAATTCACCATATTAAAAATTTAAAGGTGATAAATCGCTATCTCAATAGATAAAGAAAATGCATTCAATATAATTCAACATCACTTCATAACTAAATTATCTACAAAATACAGTAAACATCATCTTGAATAGTAAAATGTTAAAAAAATTTTACTTTGGAGATCAGGATTGTTGTCTTTTATGATCAGTTTTATTCATCATTTCACCTAATGTCCTAAGCAGTGTATTATTGCAGATAAAGACAGGAGTTGGAAAGAAAAACAAACTGCTAATTTTTGTATTGAAAGAAAAAAAGTAAATAAGCATAGCAAGTTTGCTGACTTCAGAATCAATGTACAAAAATCAATCTCTTTTATTTTATCTATAAAAAGTTTCAACATGTAGTTTTTTAAAAACATACAACTTTGATAATATAAAAATATATTTGGAATAAATTTTGAGTAACTTTAACAAAAGATGTGTAAAGCACTTCCTAGAGAACACAATAAAAATCATTAAAAAAATTAAAAAACAGTTATATCATTTTCATCGATTTAAACACTCAACATCATAAAGATATTAAATCTCCTAGAATTTACCTATAAATTCAGAGCAACTTTAATAAAATGCCACTTTTTTAAAAAACTTTAAAAGTCAATAGTGAAATTCATATGAAAAAGCAAAGAAAAACTGCCTAAGAGGAACTCTCAAAGATATCAAAGCTAATATAAAGCTATAGAATTAAGATAGTGTGGGATTGATACATGTCTACACAAACCGATCAATGGAAAAGAACAGTCCAGAAACAGACCCACACATATTGATGAGTGTGCATTTTGCAGAGAGAAATGTAGATTAGCAGGGAAGTAATGGACTTTTCAGAGATGCTGAGACAATTGGATATCCATATTTAAAAAACCATACCTCAACCTCACTACGTGCTCAAAAATCAGTATCAATTGGACTTAAATATAAAAGGCAAGGTAAACTTTTAGAAGAAAATGCAGGAGAATATTTTTAAGACTATGGTGTTAGAAAGAAAAATAGATTTTTTTTTTAAAAAAAAAAAAGGTGTAAACCATGAAAGAAAAATTGAGAAGCTGGATCATTTTAAATTAAAAATATCTATTCTCCAAAAAATATCATTTTAAAAACTTCTAAAAAAGAAGTCAACAAGCCACAACTGGAAGAAGACATTTGCAATACAAAAGGTAACTAACATTTGCAATACAAAAGGTAACTAACAAAAGGTTAGTATTCAGAATATATAAGGAATTAAACAAAGAGATTAGAACAAACAAAAACTTTTTAAAATATCACATTAAAGGAAACAAAAATGGTCAATAGATATATGTTTAAATGCCTTTGTCTCATATAATTGAGGAATAACAAGTTAAAATTACTATGAAATGTTACGTAGCACTCGTAAGACTGGGAAAACAGCCTGCCAAATCAAGGATTGACATGAGTCTGGGAGGAAGGAAACATTTATATGCCACTGTTTAAAATGTCATTTGGTAAGTATTACCCTAGCAACTAATTAGGTATTATCTAGATGATGAAAGATGAAGGATGAACATATTCTGTGCTGTTGCAATTCCTTTCCTGAGAAGGTACCCCAGAAAAACCCTTGCACATGAACTCCAAGGGCCATGAATAAGAATATACATTGCAGCTCTGTTGGAAAGAACAAAACAGTGGAAACAACCTAAATGGCCACCAACTCATATGAATAGATAGTGGCATAGTCCACACTGTAAAAATTGTCACATGGAGGAAGCTTAAGAACATGCTGTTGAGCAAAAGAAAAATTAGTAAAGTATACCTCCTATATTCAATTTGCTTAACATTAAAAAATGTAAAACTAAACAATAGATTTGAAAGTTACAAGTAAATAATTTTAAACTATTTATTAAAAGCAAGAAGATAAAATTTGAAAGGGGGGTCCCCCATGAGTAAAGATGGCATGGGAGCAATAAGTGGCAGAAGACATTCAGTAAACTTCTGAAGTGATGTTTTCTTTTTCTTAAACTATCTAATTGTATAGAGGTACTCATGTCATTTTTTATATCTCATATACATTTCTAAATATTCTTTTTATCAACATGTTTTTCAAATGACTTTAAAAAGAAACACGACTTGCCCCTCAAAACCATCACTCTCCAAATCTTCCAGTTTTGTTAACACATACATCATTAACCATAACAGTAAAAATGTAAAATGGTTTTTAGTTTTATTAGAGTTCAGTGAAGGTGTGGTGGTAATAACCATGTTAGCGGAGAAGCAAACATTCGAGACCCTGGGAACAGATGCACCCTTTATAAGAATGGGTGCACACATTTCATGTGTCACAATAGGATACAGAAAACAACAGTTTCTCATGACTATTTTAGCAGATCAGCCACAGTAAAGGTGTAACCAACGAGAAGCTTAGCTCTCTTTCAGGTGTTTATTAAAAATAGCACCAATTCTCATTTTTTAAATGCAGTATAAAGATAAGCTACAGAATTATTAACAAGCTCCTGTGGCATAAAGGTCCAGACTCACAGGCAGAGATCTGAAAGTCAAGCAGGAAAGACAATACATTCACCACCCCCAACCCGCCCCCCCCCGCCCACCTACTCTCGTCCAGTGATGTTTTCTCCATAACCAGGCACTGTTAAGGGGAGGAAAATGCCCTTCAGTGACCACGTCTGCGGCCAGGTACAGTCAAAATTCCAGTTGCACCCTGCATGCTGGGGAGTCAGTGTCACAGGGTTGCCTGACTCCAGACACCTGAAACATTCCAGATGACCCTCTGTATTTTTCAGTCTTCAATCCCTCCTTTGCTTATCTGACCAATATCAAAAAAAAGACATCTCAATGCAGAGCTGCATTTTTTGTTTGCTTAACATGCCTATCCCTTGTGCCACATTTCCTTAAAATTTCACACGGGCACCTCTGCAGGGTCGTGGTTGTTGACAGTGAGGCAGATTCCCCAACATTCCATTTAGACCTGGGTAAATATCCGCAGTCAGAATTGGTTAGTGAGGAAATCACAAGTGGCTCCTACATCACTAAGGTCAGAGAGAGTCCAGAAATGACAGTGTCCTTGCTTGCATACAACTTCTTCCTGTTGTGTTTTCAGAGATGTCCACCTAACTGAGGATTAGAGGAATAATTCCAGCTCCTTCCCTCTGAAGTGTGGTGGACACAACTTTGAGTCTTGCTACATCATCACTTCCCACAGGGTGACACTTGTGGATATGACATTTAACGTATAAGCTGTAGTCCAGTTATTTGAGGTTCTCAAGGGAACTGTTTCCCTATTACGTACTACACTTAATAGTTCTGCAGCTGGGAGGAGAGAGGTGGCACATCTTTTTCTTCCCAGGAAGGCCAGATGTGCTCACCAAACCTTACAGTTTCAGAGCTGCGACCACCAAAGGAGGCCCCTCTCTCTAATTCACACAGATGTGCCTTAAAACAGCCAGGGAGCTCCTCGTGTCAATCGGTGTGATGTGGTGAAAAAAGCAATGGCTTGGGAGTCTGAAACCTTCAACTAAATCCCACAGAGCCACTAATGTCACCTGACCTTGGGAAACTTAACAGTATCTTTGAACTTTAGTGTCCTCATCTTTAAAGTGGGGATAATAATGCAAGGCTTGCAAGATTGACGTGAGGACTAAGTTAAACAACATGTAAGTACTAGATGTGAGAAAATTTCATTTCTCCCTTCTTCTTGCAATCTTTGTGTGTTTGTATTATAGTAATGAACATAGTATAGCGAGTTTACCATTGATGATTTTTTTATGTACCTACTTCTTTTAATATTCCATGAAGTGCATGGTAAAATGGAGACAGATAAGTACTGAGGGTTTACCTAGGATGTCACCAAAGCCTGGGTCATTGAATTACGAGTTCCAATTACTTCAGGATGGGATTACTAAAGTCATTATACCTTGGCTCAAAAAAGACAGAACAGAAGCAACTTTACTATAATCATAGCAGGAGCCTACCCTCCAATAAAGCCACTCCCCATTCCCCAGAGATTTGCAATTTAGAAGTTTTGAAGCCTCTGTTGAGGGAAGATGAAACCAAACATGCTGCATTCTCCACCAAGACCTCAGCCTTGTAAAGTAAAAGAAAAAATAATGCAACCATGGAGGTTACCTTCAGTACATGACAATAATCATTGTTAGAGTGGCAGGGAATAGAAAACTTGTTTCCAGCTATTTTTATATATTCAAAAAGCATTTATCGAGCATCTATTATATTTTTAATACAGTGCTAGACTTTCAGGATACAGCACTGAATACCAAAAGACAAAATGTTTGTTCTCGTAGACCTTATATTCTAGTGAGAATGATAAACAATAAACGAAGTGACAAGTATATATCAAAAGGTAATAAATTCTAGTAATAAAAATGAAGCAAAAAAAAGAGCAATATAAGAAAATAGATCTTCAGTAGAGGAAAAAGTGTGCTGCCATAGATAAGGAGATCTCTGATAAATTCACATTATTTCCAAAACAAAAGTACTGCTTTGTTTTCTTTTAGAGAAAAAGAACAACAAAAACAAAAAGCAAGCTCAGAAACTGAGACCCTGCCTTTACATTCACAATTCCCATCTCTCATTACACTTTTCCCTTGTGAAATCTACTAGCACACAGCACCGAGGTTCCCAGAATGAGACTTAACTTCCCAGCCTTTCCTTTATCTGAATTTTCCCACTGAGCCTATAATTCCCAGCCTATGATATAACTAATATAAGAGCACAACTCTCTTTTGAATGTGAAAATCTTTGGGGACATTACAAAGTTTCTGTCATATTCAATTTATCAAGAACACATCTGACATATTTTTAAGCACACCTTAAAACTTAAAATCAGTAGCAATGCATAAATAGTACTACAAGCAAGTCATAAAAATCAATAGAAAAAGGATTTAGGCACTTTAATTTGTTTTCCTCCCCATAAGGATAGCTTTTATTGTGCAGGACTCTACATTAAGTTTTTTGAGTATTGAGTTGGATATACCCCAGAGACTACTGACTCAACCCCTTTATTGTATAAGTGAGGATCTGAGGTCCGGAAAGTTTAATAATAATAGCTGTTCATATTAATGGAGGCCTATGTACCTGGAAATATGCCAAGTGTTTATTCTCTGTATTAGTAAAGGTTCTTCATGGAAATACAATGAATAGGATGTGTGCGTGTGTGTGTGTGTGTGTGTGCGTGCACGTGTGTGTGTACAGAGAGAGAAAGACCATCAAAAAGAGAGAAGAGAGAAGAGGTTTTAAGGAATTGATTCTTAAGGAACTGGAATCTATAGAACAGGCTGGCAAGTTGGAACTTCAGTTACTGCAGTCTGGAAACCATTGCCATCTTGAAGCAGAATTGCTTTTTCTTGGGGAAATCTTGGTCTTTGCTCTTAAAATCATCACCTGATTGGATGAGGCCCACTCACATTATTGAGGGCAATCTGCTTTACTTGAAATCTACACATCCAAAAGTACCTTCCCAGCAACACCTAGTCGTTTGACAAAACAACTGGGCACCATAAGCGTAATCAAACTGACACATAAAATAAGCCATTATATTTTCTTTATTTTATTTAGCCCTATCAATTTCTTCATGAAATTTGCATTATTATTCCCCACATTTTACAAAGGAGAAAACCGAGGATTCCGAGATCTCAGGAGACTCATCTAGGTACCTCCACTAGCAAGCATTCACATAAAGAGAGCCTTACACAGAGCCCACATTTACAACCATCTTCTGTCTTGGTTATCATAGAGGTAGATCCAGAATTCATGTTTTCTGATTCCTGTGTCCATAAGACAATACTGTGAAATCTCATCTGATAAAGACCACGAAGGACACTTCTTATTAACTTGCTGCAGCAAGGAGACCACACATGAATTGTAACCGTGGAGCATTTCACCAGCCAAAGGGAAAGGTAGGGCTATTACAGAAACTGGGGAAATGATGGAAGGTAAGTAAAAAGGATGCAATTGTTTTGATAGTATCAAAGCCAAGCAAGACTATGTATAAATGATTAATATGAGGCCTGGGTTCAATATTGGACTCAGGGTTCTAGTTTCTTGGATATGACAAGTTTACATAAATGTAGAGAGCTGTGTCTGAAAAACCCTTTTGGAAGCTCTGCATCTGGGTTAGAAATCAGACTTCAAAATCAAATTTCTCTGTTTTAAAGTAACTCATATCTTCCAGGCAAAAATTAAATATTTCATTCTTATGGTTAATGTATTGTCATTATGCTTTTTATAATTAACAAAAGCAGTTTTCACAGGTCCACAGTCCTAGGTGCTATGTAGACAAAGTTGAATAAGATATTCTGGAATCTTTATGGGGAAGAATGATACAACCATCAAGTGATCACGATGCAGTGTCATGAGTGCAGGGGCAGAGGGAGAGATAAGCAAGTCAGCCTCAAAAACCAAAAACATTATAGGAAAGATGGCTTGAATTAGAATAAATGAATCAGAAGAATGAGTAGTACTTCAGATGAGAAAACAAGAAAGACAGCTTTATGTCCAAATAACTACAAGGTGGCATATGTAACTGAATGGAGAACTGAATAAAGTTTGCTTGGAACTCAACTAATTCTGCCTGAGAAGTCAGAAGACTGACTCCTTCCAAATATATTAAACTCTTTGAGGCTCCCAGGCCATTGCAGATTCTGTTTCCTCTTCTGAAAAGTTCTCTCTACCCCCATTCCAGACAGTACCCTTGCTGGCCTAGTGACCATAATTTACCCTTCCAGTTTGAGCTGAACTATGTCCTCTGGGTAGCCTTATTCTTTTCAAAAATAATAGCAAAATAATAATAATAATAATAATAAATATTTACTGAGTATTTTCTATATGCCAAGCATTGTGCCAACCACTCTACCCACATCATCTCATTTAATTATCACAAGAACCCCATGAAATAAATGGTAGTTCCACATTTTATGCAGGCTATTCAAGATTAATTAAGCAATTTGTCCAAGTTCATTCAGCTCAAAAGTGGTACAACTGAGATTTGAACTCTGTGAGTCTGATATTTACATCTTCACCTACTATCTTAACCACGACGCTTTCCTACAACTTTTCAGGCTCATGAAAGCGTAATTGACCATACCCTCCTTTGTGCCAAGTCTATCTTAATGCAGCTGTGTTATAGCTCTATTAATCACTTTTTCACATGTCTCACTCCTCCACAACACTGTGAGGTCTTGAGAGCAGATATTTACCTGATACCTATCTCCAGTGCCTAGAACTACTACCATCACACACTAGAAAATCAGTAAGTGTTTGTGAATGTATTAATAAATGGATTAGTGGAGGATATTTGTAGAGGATCCACTATTTGAAACTCCACATAAGTCACTGTCAGGTACATTGTCTGAGAATGAACTATGAAGGTTCATGTTATACCCAGGCAACAAGGGTATGTGTCAACTGGCACCCATGGTGGCTAGGAGGGAATTGGGCAAAAAAGTGGACATGCTTCAATGTAAAGCCTACAGCACCACTCTGCTGGAGAGGGATGATCCTGGCATCACTTGCTTATTCTACCAAACCCACTCTGCCCCCTCATCCCTGGCTAGGAGATATCCAGGGCTGTCAGAAAAGGACCTGCCCTTTTCCTAATGTCTCCCCAACAAAGAGAAAGAGAGAGGGGTGGGAAGAGAGAGAGAAAAAGAGGACACTTATGTCCACACTGGAATATCCTGGCATTACTAGTTGTCTACAGTCAGTTGCCCTCCCAAAATCTAATCCTCACTCACATGTCTGTATTTTTAACCCAGGTCCTTCCACCCAGGCATTCCAAATCCCTGTAAAGAAATGGAAGCAGGTAAAAAACAAACAGAAAAAAAAATGCTTATTGCTCCTGCAGTGCTCTCTTCAGAGACATTTCTGTTCTGGGTTATGGGTGCTCTGTCTTTCTGCTGGTATTTTCCTGCTTTAATTTAGAGCTCAGGGTTCTGATTGGATTAACGGCCAGGGTACTTTGGAAGAGCTCTTGCTCAGCAATATGTGTCTGCCACTTGCAGGGACATTGTCCCCATATAGCATGTCCTCTCCTGAGCTATCTATTCCTTCACATTTTATACTCTGCACTAAAATTGGTCTTCAGTTCCCACACATCATTTTGCAGTACCTGTTGCATTAATAACTAGAAAACTCAGTTCAGCCCAGGGCCAGACATTCACCGAACATTGTTCTCATGCAGTAAATAATCAGGTAGCAAGGAGTTATCTTTGCAGATTTCACTTCCTGATATTAACTCCCAAATAGAGAGAATGTCTGTGAAAATATACTTTATCTGTACATAACAATAGAATGGCATTGCTTCATTGAAACAATTATACTGCACCTATCCTATAACACAAAAAGAGAAAAAGTATATTTAACAAACCTAGCAGAACATGGCAATCTGTTTGAAAGATGGCATGGAATTCTGCCTTGTCTTTCAATGACAAGACATTTTATAAGGACAAGAAGAAAAGTCTCTTCAAGTCCCAATTTGTTTTACTCTAGATAGTGTCAGGCACTATCTAGAATAGCTTTGAAATCAGATGCATCTGAGTTTAAATCCTGGCTCTGCCATTTAGCAGTAGTGTGAATCTTGACCAAATGACTTCACCTCTCTGAGTTCAGTTTCTTCATCTGTGAAATAAAGTTATCACTGACTAACTTATAGTATTGTGAAGGAATGATGAAGATAAGACACACAAAGTACATAGTAGCATTCCTGGCACAAGGAAGGTGTTCAGTAAATGGCAACTCTTTTACAAAGGAGATCACATGTAGGAAAGACCCCAGTTACTCTGTTTATCAGTTACTCTTCCTGCTATTCTGCTTTCCACCCCCCAACCTTTTTCCCTCTCAACAACCCCGTAGCAGTGGAAACATTACCCCCTTCCTTCTACTGACATACCAAAATATCAACTCAAATGCAAATTTTACCACAAATGAAGTTTTGCTTATCTTAGAATACACTCAGGCTTAGATTTGCTAACAATCTCTGGCCACTGAGGCAGTCAAAAGATACCACAGGTGTATTGCAACCCTTAAAAGGAGACTTTTAATACACCTTCTCCCTTCATTTTTCCAGTTCAAAATCCTGATTAAATTTCACCTCCATGCATAATCCTTGAGTTTGGGTAATTTTTCATTTCTCTATAAATTGCCACCTACCACACAATCCAGCCTTTATTTTTACTATCCAATGCCATATTTTTACTTCTTACATATAATTAGGACAGATTAAAAGTTATTAAACTTGTGAGTTTTCTCAACACTGTGCCACTAATGAGAACTTTGACTTGGACTCCTTCAAACTCTTCCTTGTTCTCTCCCTCCAAGAAGCAGATCAGCCTTTAAGTCTTTTAGGATGAACAATCAGAAAGAAAGAGGAGAGATAAGGAGACATTCAAGAAAAATGTAGAGAGACCTTTTGAGTGGCTGGAGGAGATTTTCAGGGGTGTTGAAGAAATGGAAGTGGGATCAGTTATTATATGAAGGGAGCAAAATGAAGGGAATTTTAAGGAGTATTTCTAGAGTGTCTGGGTGTACTAGACAGTATTCAAGAAATATAAGGAGACAACTTGAGTTATTTTTAAATTCATGTTGATGGCAAAAATTTTGTTCTTTAGAGCTCAGCTTTGTACTCAAATTGAACTATATGGGTTATGGCATTACAAGTCTTATTTCCCCAACTTGATTACCAGATTCACAAATGCAGGGATTTATCTTTATTTTATTGTATTCTCTAAGAACTAAGCTTTATGCAGCATATGGTTCAAACTCTTAAAAACACTTCGTTCTCTGATCTTGATTCACTTTGATATTGACCATCAAAACCAAACAGGACCTCAACTACAGTTTGTGCTAGTCAATTTTATATTTCTTTCTCAAATAGATGACAGATGTATTCTTAAATACAGTTGAGGAGATTAAAAGGTGCTACTTCAAATGAATCTTAGCCTCATAGTCCAGGAGTGTGTCTCTATGCCTTCAGAGAACTTGCAGATCTGGCTAAATCACTGTCAGTGAACTTGAGGAACCCCACTGTAGAAAATTGCTCCTGGAAAATTGGATACAGGCAAGTGTCATTTGGATTTATAAAAAGAGAAAGAATGTGTATTTGTGAACTACAGAGCACTGAGCTTAACATCGATCTGGGGCAAGATTCTAGAACAATTTTTTTAAACAATGCCTTTTGAGCAGTTAGAAAAGGGAGTGGTAAACTCAGCATGAGCCCACTAAGAATAGTCCTGTCAGACTAACCTTATTTCCTACTGGCAAGAGTTACTACACTGGGAGATCAGAGAAATAGAGTAGAAATAGCATATCTAGATTTTAGAAAAGCTTTTGACAGGTTCTCTCATGATACCCTTGAGGGCGAGATATGGGGAAAGCAAACTGAATGATATTACAATTGCACAGACTCATAGCCAATGGAATATTAGTACCGAAAGGAATTAATGAGTCATAAATTCAACAAAATGCTTTAATTCCATTAACAATTTTTTTCCAACCTCTATGCTAACGACTATGTTAAGGGCTAGTACTTCAATTGTATAGATAGAAAATTGAGGAAACCAGACTTGGCAGCAGCAACCTTCAAATGATCCATTTGTGTAATTTGATTTTCAAAAGTGTCAGTGTGAACCCGAATTTATATCAGACAAGTCAAGTGTCTAAAATGATGGAGGCAACACTTCCGCTCTCCTCTATGCAGACTGTGTTCACTTCGAGATCCATACACTAACTGGCACTCTGGATCATAGCTTGAAAAGAAAAAAAAAATGAATAAAATTACATTGAGAAGACAGAATAAAATGTTGAAAGGAGAGAACCTGCAGCTACCTCGATGCCTTCCAAGAAGTAGAAGTGGAACAGAATGGAATTCCACATGGGCTACTTGAAAGAGGCTAGGTTTTCTATAAATGGAGTTGCTTAAGTGTAGACTGGAACATAAATATGGAATGAGTGGTTAGAAACCCTAACTGGTAATCTTAAGTTTCTTTCTTTATCATGGATTCACCCAAAGCAAGGATCCGACAACCTCCATTGGTTATCTATCCCATGATTTCACTGTAAGCTACTATATTTTTTTTCAATTTATTTTACATCAGGAACTATATCGAACATATTTTTCAAAATAAAGAGAAAACTAGAACCAACACTCGTATACTCACTACCCAAGTTTATCTTATCGAACATTTTGCCATTTGGACTTCAAATTATTTTTTAAGAAATAAATCATTATAAATATAGTTGTGTTTTCTTCTTCCCCATCCAGAAATAGCTTATCTTAAAGATAGTGTGTGTATGTACCTTGCCCACATGTTTTATTTATATGCCATGTGAGTATACCCATAAATAATTTGGAATATTATAAGGAAACAAATTTGAAGGAGCCCAGTTTACTGGAGGAGGTAGAAAACCTTCACAAAAGGTACAATGCCTAGTGTTGAATGATGAGTATGAATTATCCGGGCTTTCTAGGGGAGGGGGTGGGGCATACCAGATAGAGGAAACAACAGCCTCTATCTCATAGAAGCAGGAAAAGTTCAAAAAAACTACAAATGAGTTTCCATGACTTTAGAAAAGAGGTAAGTTGGGACTGTGAGAAGATGAATATTGAGAAATCAACAAAGATCCAATTGTGAAAGGCTTTATCCCAGAGAAGGCCACTTCAGCATTTTTATTATGGGAATAATATGACTTATATGCATGTTAGAGAGATAAATCTGGTAGTGATGTTGTTGGAATGGAGTGGGGGGTATAAAGACAGAAAACTGGGAGTCAAGTTAGCAATTATATAGAAGTCCAAGAAAGAGATGATGGAAATTTAAAATAAATAAGGATTAGGAAGACAGATTAAGAATATATTTAATATTGTATATACAAGGGCATATTTTTAATAATGACGAGAGATATTTTAATAACTTAGAGACCCACTAGATTTGTAATTCTATTTCAGTGAGTGATTTGTAACATGATGTATCTAAATTATTATGATAATATGTTGGAATATTAACAACATTATTAAGTAAAATATAAAATAATATAGCATAATGTTTATGAAAATTATGAAAAACTCTCACATTACCATTGTACAATAAACAACTTTTGAGTTTTGTTTTTTAACATACTTATTTAATTTTCAAAGAATTCTTTATAAAGCAATTTACTAGTAGTTCTATATAAAAATAAGTATTTATTCTTATAAAAAATTATACCAAGTTTTACTTATAATGTAGAATTATAATTAAAAACATCACCTAATTAGTCCAGCTCTTATTGTTTAGTTGATTTCCTTTTCTCCCATTTGCCTTCATTCCCGTGGAGAAAAGGATATGGGGTAAGATGATAATAAATTCTACTCTTATTCCATAAGGATAAGAATGGAAAATTGGCTGCTCCATCTGCTCCCAGAAATAGTTCAGAAGAGTGCTCCAAAATATTGGGCACTAGGCACAGATGTTCTCACATTCACAAACCAAATGAAATTTCTAAAAACACTCATTTGATTAATTTGGTCAATCCAATCTATTTAGTTTTCAAAAGAAACGGGCTGTTATTGCTGTTGTTGTTAATGATATTGTTTTGCACTGTGTAACTCTACAGTAATTAGTTATTTGCCTTTTACCTTTAAACCATTTAAATGTGTGCTGGCTAGACAAAGGATAAGTAAGCAACATTTGTTAAAAATGGAAGCTATTTTGGGGGGGGCGGTTTAGAGATAAATAGAACAATGAGAGATCTTAGATGACTTAATTATCAAGAGGTATCAATTATGTAACTGAGCCTGCTGGTAAATAAAGCATCTTTTCTTTACAAAGTTGTTGCTTCTTCTGACACAGTGGTTATTAACTTGTGCATGTATCAGAATCACCTAGAAGGCTTGTCACAAAACAGACAGAAGACCCACTCCTAGAAGTTTTCATTTAGTAGGTCTGGAATAGGCCCTGAGAATTTGCATTTCTAATAAGTTCCCAGGTGATGATGCTGCTGCGGACCAGAGACCACACTTGGAGAACACACTGCTCTAGGGAGACCTCTCTGACTCCCAGGACTGGGTGCTTTGGTCTTCTATGAGCCTCCCTTCCCCTCTGTGTTGACTCCTCTCCTAGGATCATCATTCTGAAGTATGATGGCTGATTAACCTATCTAGCTCCTCTATCAGACTGTGTAACAAGCACATGTCTAATTTAGTACTGCATCATCCAGCACAGAGCCTAGCTAGTGAAGACTAGTGAATGGTTAATAATTATGTTGGATGATACTTGATTAATCACTAAATAAGTGAAAATGTAAGTCTGAGGAAGAAACAGAATGCGTGTGTGTGTGTGTGTGTGTGTGTGTATGTGATTTAAAGTACTCAGAACAGCGTATTTAAGGAAGAAAAGAACATTAAAGAGGAAAGATGTGTCCAACCAAAGGAAAAAAAAATAAGAAATTAGAATCTGAAATTCACTTTAGCTACTAAAGTATACAATGGGAATAAAATATTTTAGAAAGATCACAGTAATAAAAATGTACAAATGGTTTCATCTTTGTCAGATATATTCTTTGGCCTATGGACGCTTTTTAATACTCCATCCTGTGTAGCTGGTAAAACTGAGAATCACCTCAATTTACTTGCAGTATAACCAAGGGCACACCAAAGATTACAGAGGTCACCCACATTCTAAACAGAAAAAGGGAATTATAAGAAGAAAAAAAAGTGAAAAAGACCTAGCGGTTCATTCAGTCTTAGTCTCTGGAGTAGTGGAAGATTAAATAAAGTAACATAGAAAAAATTATGGAAATATACTCAAGAAAACTTAAGACTCTCTGATCCTCTAATAATTTTTAGTGCCTCCTGAAGTTCAAAGGTTTATTGTCAACTCATTGCTTAAACCCCTAGTCATCAAAAGAAAAATATTTCCTATAATCTGCATTAGAAATGGAAAAGAGAAAGGCAATGCAAAAAGTTGATTTTTGCAGCATTAAATGACTTGCTCTTTTCTTGTGTTCATGAATTTCTGGTTTGTAACTCTACTTATCCAAAATATTAAAATGACCTTCAGGCCAACCCCTTTACTTACAACTGAAGGGAGAAGAGAAAATTACTAGAAGTTGACCATTACGGAAATTACTTGCAAGGCATTTTTCTTTGATAGCTGCAGTTTCACTCATATTATCATCTTTTTCTGTTGACAAGTCTCCAAGATTTTAATCTTGGATTGGAAATGTTACCCTATCAGAAAAGGCTTATATTGTCAGGAGCGGTGCTGTCGTGGAATGCAGAATCATGTACGAGAGTGCTTGTTGTATTGAAAAATATACTATTGGTAGGAAAGGCATTTAAATGTTTAGTCAGCTTGCTCATAAATCACTTTCAATGTGCTCAAGTTCTTAGACAACATATTGAAAGCTTTCTTATTTCTTTTATTATAGCAGTGTCATTTGCATTGCTGAACTTGGGGTTATGTTGGCAATTCCAGATAAACCCATGCTTGCAGGGTTTATAACTTCGATTAAATTTCACCCTGGCTTGGAATTCAAAAGCACAATTTTTGTGAGTTATTTTTTTTAACCTAAAGTGTATCTCATATTTTAGAAAATGGTCAGATTGACAATTTGGGTTTACAAAAGGAAACAAGTAGCCTAAAGCACACAAAACTAATGTAGGCATTATGTGACCTGGGCATGTTTATCTAAATTCACAGATCTGCTTGGTTGTTTTTGAAACATATATTTAAGGCATTTTTTAAATTTCTATTAACTTTACTAAAAATTGTTATTGCTCTTTTTTTCTTTTCTTTTTCATTCTTTTAGAATTATATGGACAGCTTTTCTATTCCTTCTTAGTCAAAATATTTGAAACTCACTTAAATATTTAACCTTGAGCATACAAACACTCAGTGCTTTCATTTTTGTTGCCTTATACAAAGCTAACACCAGTATCACTGTCTTTTACCTACCACCTGGAGTTCTAGGAATGAAACAAAATATTAATTAGCTAAGATTGAAAAAAAGGAAGTTAAGTTAGAATACATTAACAGGAGGCCTTTGAATTGAGGATGAAACTAAGTTAGAAATATAAAGGATTTCTGAGAAGCAGAATTGGAAGAAAATTCAGAATAACAAAACAAAAAAAAAGATTAAACAAATTTTACTGAGTTTGAAAAATAATTCTTGTCTTCTTTTAGACTGGATAATGGGAGTAGGGAGCCTTAAGGCTAGCTAAGGAGAGATGTTCTTTTAAAACTTTCTAAGAGTTATCCTCCAATTAGCTCTACCTTTGTGAAAAACAGAAGTAACAGACAATACAGACTTACTTGTTTTGAAGAGAAATAGGTTAGCAGCAATAAACCTAAATAGTATTCTATAGCTAAGGGGAGAAATAATTCTTGCACAAAAGGAGATGTCTCTGTACAGAGGAGGAGAAATGTCGTTTCTGAGGACACTCAGCTCCGTGTGTTGGCTCACACACATAAGAAATGTAGGTATCAACAGATTGGCTTAAATTTCTACAATTGAATGCAAGGACGAAGATTTGAAGAGTAGTGAAGACCTGCCAATACCAGGCCATGCATGTGCAGGCCTGTGAAAACCACAAGGCAACCCAGGAATCCCAGTGGACACGGGGATTACTAGAGAGGATTGAGATGTGCCCAGCAACTTTCTCCAGCAGAGAGTACAGATGCTGACATCAGATGTCAGTTGAGGGAGGAGATACCAATCTCCAGTAATAGCTCTACCCCAGAGATTTAAAAAGACTTCTAATGTGATCTGATTTACATTTTGGAAAGAGCACTCCTGGAGGCAGTATGCACCTTTGGAGGCCCAGTGCAGATCTACTGGAAAGAGGGAGATCAGTTAGGAAGCTGTTGTAGAAATTCAAGAGACACAATGAGAGCCTATGTAAGAGTGTTGGAGTAGAAGTGAAAAAAAGGTATAATTTGAGACATATATGGGGAAAGAATTGACAGGAGCTGGTGACTGACAAGATGTAGAATGGGAATAAGAGAAAAGAGAAAATTAAGGAAAACTCTAACCCTAAGATATTAAAGAATCAAGGTAAATCAATTAGGGCAAACAGACAAAATAAGGTTGCACAAGTAAAGTATCAATCATCTCATAGCATGAGATGCGTAGACTGGTGAAAACAAGGTTGCAAGTGTTCATCGAGAAAACGGGATACCAAAATGAATACAGGGGCATAACAGTCTCGCTAATACACATAACCAAACTTCTCTTAGATAACTCCGCTCTCTGCACATAGAAGGAAATCGAGTATGGATCAAACAAACAGGCTGTGCCAATATTTGTTAACAAAGGTAGTAGGAAGCAAAATTACAAGGAGGATAAAAGGAATGGGAGGATCTTTAGAGTTCAAGGCTTAATCTGGCTTCTACAATGAGCTATGGTCAAAATGATTGTGCCAAGTGGAAAAAAACAAACACACTGTGCTGCACCTTTACAATGGCAATCTGCTCTCAAGAACCCCTAGAGAAATGATCTGTATGTGAAAAAGATGTTCTATTACTAACATAAGGTGTCTAGTTTAATGTCTGGCTAGACAGTGGTACCCCAAAACAAAGAAGAGAAGACAGGAAGAGAAGCAGGATCAGATGGAGATGAGTTTGGTTTGGAACATCTCTAATTACATAGTGATGTCCATCGGGTGAGTGAAAGTACAGGATTAGAGGTTGAGAGAGTAAGGAGGTCTGAGATCAGAGAAATAACTCTTTTGCTCATATTGAGAATCTCACAAATCATAAGCATCATTTTGATATATCATATATTTACAAAAATCTCCATCTCTTTACTGTCTATAAAAAGCCAGACTTCTTCTCCCACCTGGGGGAATAAAAAGAGCAATGAAGAGCAAGGTGACTTGGTCTTCACCGCACTGAAAAGCCAAGGAGAAAGCATTCTGAAAAGGAACAAGGAGCTTATGTTTCCAACAGATTCTCAGACTAGATGCCCTCATGGACTCTGACACTGGAGAAAAAAAAAAGAATGCTGGACACAATATAGCGTGTCCCAATGAGCTGGCAAAAAAATTAAGAATTTCTCAGGGGCCACAGGTTAAGTGAAAGAGAGAATGCAGGTAAGCAGAGCTCTGAGACAGCTCTCACCCCATGGGTGTGATAAATAATAGAAAGGTATTTGTTTTGTATTACTCTTTATATTTTACAGTTATTTTGTAAATATGCATTTACATATGTTTGCTCTGCTGGATATTTTCAGTGTATCACTTCAGCTAACCTCTATATATTTCTCAGCTATGCCCTGCGCCCTGGAGCAGTTAGTCTTTAGGGACTGCCTCAAACCATTGCCTTTCCTATAGCTTCTAATTGAGTATGGCCATGGCAGTAAGTAGAGGATCAAGGGAGGGGAATGAGGTTAGAGTATATAGGCCCCCTAGGTCTTTCTTCACCAGGTAGTCAGGGATTAGCCAAATTCCTTTGCCAAAGGCTACAACCCATATCAGGAGACCTTTTCTTACAGCTATACAACTTCTAATAAATGCTCCTCCCTGCCCCTTAAGCCCTGGTGTGGTGGAGGACAGTTAATTGTTTGAGCTTCACCATCCTTTGTTGTTTTCTCTTAACCCTGCTCACAGCTTTGTAAAGAGTCTCCCATTTAGTTACCCTACTTGACAGTGCCATCTGTTTCCTTGCAGGCCCCTAACCAATGTAGCTATGCAATATTTTATGGAGAAAATTATCCTTAAAAAGAGCAAGAAGAGTGATTCAAAGAGCACAAACTAGAGACTGTGTAAGTTTGGAGCTAAGAAAAAAAATAGCGCACGTGGCAATAAACAGTAACTGGTGACCTTGATAAGTAGGAGAAGTTTTTGCATAACAGTGGGGTCGGAAGCCATGTCTAGAGGAGTGGCTGAGCAGTTAGAACGTGGAGTTAGTGCAGGTAGATGTTTCTTTCAGAGAGTTTGACAGTGAAAGGTAGATAAAAGATTGACTAATGATTTAAAGGTGATAGTGTCAATATGTACACACGCACACACGCACACACACACTTTTCAGTTTAGACTTTGATAGACAGAGAAAGAGATCAAGCCAGAGAAGAGATTACAAATCAAACTGTCAAAAAGAATAACTGGTGGGTGCATGTCTGGAAGAAAGCAGGAAGGGACAGGATGATGGAGAAGTAAGAGCCTTTCTCCTCTGAAAAGAAGTAGAAAAAATAAAAGTAAATATAGATAGGGACAAGTCTGGAAGGGAGAAGGATGGAAGTTTCAGGCATTTGTTCTCGCCTGTTCCCTTTTTGAAGCAGGAGCAACAAGTTTTTCTTCTGAGGCAAGAAGCAGTGAGGCTGTAGGCTTGACAAAACTAGCAAATTTGGGAATAGCTATTGAAGGCATTGGAAGAGGTTGTTTTACTTTTTATAAACTAACTTTTTGGATTTGCTGTAGCCTACCCACCTTTAATTAGGGGGAGTTGGGGACGGCTACTAAAGTGTTCAACACATGTGTTTTCTCCGTTTTCTGGGAGGGGACTTAAATGAATTTCTGTTGGTTTCTATTGTTGTGGAGCTCAAAAAGTAAGCCAGGCTCTTGTAAATCTGACAAGGATTACAAATATTCATCAGGCATCCCAACAAAAGAAATGCAGCAGGAGCACAAAGCGATGGAACAAATGAGAGATAGCAACAGGAGGGGGAAAAACCTAGCAACCAGCAAATAACATCATCCAAATTCATCCCATGCAGTCACTGGTGGTTTAATAGGGAAGCAAAGAAAACTAGGTTTGATGAGGCTTTGTGGCTTAATAAAATGTCTTTGAGGACTGAGGAAACAATGTATACAGAGCGTTTTGTGTTCCTTCATCTTCAAAGGCATGAGATTAAGGGAAGCAACTTTTCTTTCTCATGTACGACAATGTATTTATCACTATTTGCTTATATTCTGAAACTCGAAGAGCACGTCTCCTTCCCGTTGCCCTGCCAACCCTTCTCAAGTACGAGAAGAGTTCAGACACCAATTTGTGTTTGATTTTTATACTTCCTATTGAAGCTGACCAAAATAGAAAAGCTACCCACTAATGACAGTGAATGTCAACAATGTCAACAACTCTTAGAAATGAGAAACAGGCTATGGAATTCAAGCTATCTAAATGCCAGGGATGTAAGCCTCAAAAGTTGTGGTAAGTAATTTTATAAATAAAAGCTCATTTTTAACATGCCTGTGGTACGTACGCCAAGTGCACCACTTGGAGACTTCATCACCAAAGTTGGAAAAGGCAGGAGTGAAGCTTCGGGTCCCCATTCTCCCTGCCTGTCCCTGCCTGACTAGAGGGGTTGGGCTTTTACATTTTGCAAATAGAGTCTTCAGGTAAGATTGTGTTTGAGCAAAGAATTTCACAACTAAAATTTTTGAAAACGACTGCACTAAGGAACAAACAATTTAAAGGAATCCTTTGGTGAATCCTCCCCTAAACCAAAGAACTGTTTTCATTTCTTGGACAAATGTTTATTGAATATCTCCTGTGTATGAGACTCTATTCTTTGCACTGTGATGTTATAAAGAGGTTAAAGGTAGAGGAGAGAAGGGGAGGGAGAATAAAGAGTGATTAATTGATGGAATTAGAGGGGTGAGGAAAAGGGGACAGTCTTATCTGGAGGAGTAAAGCCTGTCTACTACAATGAAAGAAAGGATACAAATGGTTTGGGGAGTGAGGAAGGTTGAATGGAGAGGTAAAAAGCTCAAAATGTGAGCATTTCCTGCCTGGTGGTTGTTATTTACTTCACAAATAGTTCTGCTGCATTTATTCTACATTCATCATTGATTACTTACCATGTGCCAGAGATTATGCTAAGTGAAGGATATGGAGATGCAGACACCTGAGCTTTCTTCTCGGAAGCTTACAATCTAGCTGAAGTAAATACATGGCTATAATTAGGATAGAACATGTGAAAACCTCTAATAAGTAGAATGGAAAATAGATACTCTGCATATACAGAAAAGACCAACTTTTACATAGTTGACCAGCCAAAATCAAGATGAGGTTTGCTCTAAATTTTGAGGATGATTAGGCTTTCACAGACAGAAGCAAGGCTAGGACATAGGAGAGTTCTGCTTAATGACATGGTGATGATCTTGTGTATATCACATACCATCACAGCCTATGCTTCTTAAAATAAGGCACAACTCTCTGCCAAACATATTATATCATTTATTGGCACAATAGTCTTACAAGCAAGAGATTACTGTCACCATTTAACAGATGAAGAAATCATCTCAAGGAAGGAAAATAACTTATTCAATGGCACATCCATAATAAAGGGTAGAACCAGGACTTGCATTTCGGTCCGTTTGAGTCCAAAGTCTATGTTCTATTCTCAGCACCGGACCGTTTCTCTTCATGGATCCCTCTCCATAATGCTCTTCCTGCCCTTCTTTCTCTGAATCTCTCAGCTCACTTGCACATGATCAGCATCAAAACAGCTTGTTTAAGAATAATTTCACAGTGCTATCAGACCTTTATCACTACAGCAAATGTGTACTGAAGGAGCATATATTCTCTTTCAAACTCTAATAGGTTTCCACTTGTCCAAACCAGTGATTACCAATTCTCTAACTGAAAAGGTCATGCTGGAGCCAAATTCCCACCAGGCTGTGATGTAGCTCTGAGCACCCAATGCCTAACACAGAGGAAGACTCTAGCTAATGCTAATTGAGATGAAATTAATAAAAAGTGGAATATTCCCTTTGCTTTGAATGAATGCTCTGATGAAATTAAGTGTAGAAAGATGTCCTGCCCAGCCAACTCCCTGTATCTTAATAATGTGATTCCACAGTACTAATAACTGATGGTGTTTGTATGTTTCTCTATAAATTGACCTGTTTGTGTTTTAAGCTCCAACTCAAGACCCACCTTTTCCATTTCCATTTAATTGGTATTTATTTCATTCTAATGACCACCTGTGAAATAAAATGCATTACCCTCATTTTTCAACTGAAGAAACAGAGGCTGAGATATTTTTATGATTTCTATCAATTCACTCAGCTAATAAATGTTGGAGACTAGATTTTACCTGAGGATGTTTGATTCTAAGACTGCAAAGAAAGTTTATAAAGAAATCTTAGAAGAAATCTATTTCAAGAGAAACTAACTGACCACTTCTTTTAAGAAAAGGGTACACATCTGTAAGACCGGCAGAGAAAGCCACTTTGCTCTTGGCTTTGCCCATGGAATATAAAGAGATGTGATCACAAAGACAATCTCTGCAAATAAAGTTGGAAGATCTAGGACACCTGATAAAATAAAATACCAAGATTTAATTTTCTACCAATACATCATTAATCTTTTAAATGGATTATATAAGAACTTTATTACACATAACTCTAGTCCTGAAACCTCAGATTTACAGAAGCTAAAATTTCCATAAAATATAAAATGTGAATAATTTAGATTACATCCTACTGTACAATAAATATAAATCCCAGACAGGAAGAGATCTATAACCTCATGACATTCGCAGAGCAGCTTTCCCTGGCAAAAACTTTGCTGACTCAAGCAATTCAGCCAGAATTCTAACAAAGCAAATGGTAGTTCTCTTTGGCTAAAATGTCTTTCTTACCAAAACAGTTTTTAGAGTAAGGCTATAGAGTCAGTCTGTCTGGTTTTAAATTCTGCAGCTGCCACTTGAAATCTGTGTGACCTTGGACAATTTAAGAAGCCTCTCTGTGTCTGTTTCCTCCTCTATAAATTGGGCTAGAATTGCTAATAGGCTCAAATGAAAATAATGTATATAAATTAATTCGCTTATTTCTAGGTATGTAGCAAGCACCTTATAAATATTAGTTTTCATCATCATATGTTAAATATATATTAGCATATCTTCATATTGTCCAAAACCTAGGCCAAATTCTTTATCTGTCCTTTCATTCTACTGGGCTAGTGGCAGGTGAGGCTCTATTTAAAGCTATGGCCTCCACAAAGATTATCCTTAGAATCAGAGGCAGGAATTCAGAGGACCCTCGCAATCCTAACATATATTTTCAGTTCTCTCAACAAAAGCAGCTCCACAACAAAGTTGCAAAATTAAAAGACACAGGTGTTTTTAAGGTTACCATTTATTGTATACTCACCATGTAGCATGTGCTTTGTATATATTATTGCAAAAGCTACGATCCTGCAATCCTGCGATTCAAAATAATTTAAATTTGACAACTGAGGAAACTGAATCATGATGATATTAAGTCTTAGGAGCCAGAAGGCTAACCCAGGCCAATCTCACTATATAGTCCATGTCGTTTCCACTCCATCATCACACGGTATGTGTTACTCCATCCTTCTATTCCCCTGTCCTACCTCTCTCTGATGACCCCACTTATCCCAGAGCCTATTCCTTCATGGAATCTCGTGGTAACGTGATCCTCTGGCAGGGATCTGACTTGCCTCTCTACAACGCATCTAAACTTGACTGCTCAGTGTTCTATTCTTCCTTCTACATTTCTTCTTGCAAAAAGAATAAATTCATTTTTTGCTGGGGTGTTAATAGATATGAATAACCTAATAATAACCTTTTCAGAATAATAAGAATGATAGCTAATATGTTCTTGTTCTTAAAATGTGCCAAGCATATTCTCAATACTTATATGTGATCTCGGCTTTCATGAAACCATTTTATGGTTGTTGAAACTAAGGTTTCTTAACTTACTGCAAATCAGAACTTAGTGACTGTCAGTCTAGAGGTTGCCAAGTACCGCCTCACTCCAAAACCCAAACTTATAGAGCATTTTACTTTTAATTGTTGAGGTGCCAGTCAAAACTTGGACAGAGGCCAATGTTGTTTGGAAAATGGAGATGTAAGGGTGACTTCTTGGCCCATGCTTAAATCCACACAGTCAGCAGTGAAATTGGTTTTATCATAAGTATCATTTGAGTTTTCGTTTGGTCATTTCCTTCCCATTCTCAAATATTAACTCAAGCATCAAGCTCCCAAAACATATGCTTTTCAAGATGACAACACTCCTGAAACCAAGGAAAGAGTCAACACCTCTCAGAACTTCTGACAATTCCAAATGTCCAGAGCAAAGGTTAAAGAGGGACATGTGTCCTTGGGATGATGGAAGGACTTTGGATAAAGATCGAATGATGAGTTCTCACAGAATTTGTCTGATTTGTTAACATTTTCTTAACCAGATTCTTTGCCTAAATATAAAAAGTAAAAAGATGGGGAATTTAAAAAAAACTATATGGAATGAAGTTAGAACCTTAAATCAACAGTGCAAATTGTGCAGCTCCCCAAAGAACATGATGATGATGTTGCAGGTTATGTCGGCGAACAAGAGCTACTGTTTGGAGAGACTCATGGACATGGACTATAGACTAGTGGTTACCAGAGGGTAGGGGGTCGGGGAGGAGAGGGTGGTAGATGGGATAAAGGGAAAAATATAGGGGGGCAGGGTGAAGTGGGATCAAATATATGGTAGCTGAAGGAAACTAGACTTTGAGTGGTAAACACACAATAGAATATACAGATGTCAAATTATAATGTACACCTGAAAATTATATAATTGCATTAACCAATGTTACCCTAATAAACTTAATAAAAACTGAAAAAAATAAATAAATAAAATAGCATATCTCAAAAAAAAAAAAGAGCTACTGTTTGGGCTCTTTGAAGCAATTGAAATGATTCAGTTGATGATGTTTAGGTGTTTATTTATATAAGCTATGGCACCTACTTGAGATAGACCTACAAAGACATTTTGATAGGTGACAAATTTTGTATTATGAATTTGGATCTGATGTAATAGAACAAACGCAATCCTGAATTTGTAAACCCTAAGAATCTTCTCTTAAGAATCTTCTCTTCACTCTACAACCATCTGTAGTATGAATTCGGTCTTGATTTCTTCATTTGTCCCCAACTCACAGGGTCACTGAGAGACTCAAATAAGATGAGGTATAAAGGGTGACTTCTTGGCCCATAGTTAAGTCCACATAGTCAGCAATTTGGGTGCACTGAGAGTGCTTTGTAAACTCTAAAACATCACAGAGATGTAAGGGATTATCATTGTTGTTATTGTAGTAGATACTGTAGACTCTTCCTAGCTAGCAACCTTCAGAGTCAGAGAAGAGTGCCTGGGGAGGATGGAGAAATACAGGTTTTTATTAATTCATTTAGGCTTTGTGCCAATTAAAGTTTAACTCTAGAACTACTTCCTATAATTATGATTTAGCAATGCCAGAAACAAATACAGCTATCAAATTGAACCACTTGTACGGAAAACAAATTAGTTCATAAAATGTAGCAGATTTTATCTCCAAATTGAAAATTTGGCCTCAGTCAATAACAAACACTAAGTCATTTGACTTTTTTCTCAGTAGGGCAATTTTGGTTAGCTGGCATTTTTCAGAGGAAAAGTAGCCATTAAGAGAAAAGTAACAAAATTAGGAGGAAAAACATATTCCTATATAGTATCCAAACAAGAGACTGTTTAAGGTATTAACATTTTCATCTGTTTTTTAAAGACCGTAATTCTATCTGGTCACTGATGCCAGTGATTCCAACAACTGTAATTTGTAAAAGAATCACCATGCCTTCCATCATGCATTTTTATTCTTTAGTACTTGGCAGCAACCCACGGGTCTCCATTTTACATAAGAACCTCAAAACTTTTGATCCAGGAGACCTTCAGAATCACTGTTGGAGATCCCAGTTCTGCCAACTCAAACTAGGTTCCTGTCTAGACCAGGGTAAGGCAGCTATCAGAAATGAATGAAGCAAGTTTGGTGGGGACTTTGGTGAATGAAGGAAGCCATGCTTCTCCTTCAGGATCATAAGTCAGTTTTTGCCCCAAAGAAATATATGTTCAGTTTTCAGGTGTTTCAATATTTTAGAAAATGCCAAAAGCCTAAATTATTATGGGTGCAAAATACTATGATTCTTAAAATGTTAGCTCAACACTTAAAATAATATGTGGATTAAACATATTTGCAACCTACACTTAACCAGGGAGAGGCTTTCATACCACTATTTTAGGCTGGAATTCTTGGCAGGTTATAGAGTATGGGAATGAATGAATGAATGAATGAATGACATGCTAACTCTTCAGGATTTCTGAACTTATCATGCTTCTAAAGCAAAGATATATCTAATACTTAAAGTAATTAAAAATGACTATCCCATTGTTTTCAGTGAAGGGAACTATCCAATAAAATAGCTGTACACTTGCTCATTGTAGACACGTCCTTTCCTCAACAGTAACATTTTATTTTGTTTCGGGTGCAGTTGTCTACCTATCTTTCATGGTGCAGCTCATTGCATTTTTAAAAGATGTTTTTTCCAGGAGCTAATTGAGCTTTATCTATGTGAGTGAGCTAGAATCTGTCACTGACAGCCTGCAGAAGGCCATTTCTTCAATTGCTTGAAAGAACTAAAGAGTCAGACATGACAAACTGCGGCTCGGAATACCTGGCAGCAAGCCCATTAGTGCTGCTGTGCCAAGATGCACTAATAAATTACAGAGAGAACACAGACTCACTTTATTTCCATCATGAAACTCACCACCCTAAAACCAAGAAAAAGCTTTGATTTTTTTTTTTTCTATCATAGTTTGTCAGGGCCTTTTGGAAACAGAATGCATTATTTATTTTTTACAAAACATAATTGCTGGCAAAACCACTGTAGTCTGTAAAAACAGCTTTCTTTTGTTTCTTGTATGACTTCTTGAGAAACAGACCTTAGGCTTTCTTTATATCCCTTACTCTCTGCCAAGAAGCAACTGTTAACATAGCAGCAACTGTAGCAAATAAAAAATCAAACTGTGCATTTCTTTCCAACCCTGTTTTATAAACTAAATCCTATTGCCTCAGCAGTCCTTGTACATAATCTATGAGACAATTGACTTTTTCCTAAGGTGTGGAGCAAAAGTACCCATTTTACTGGAATATTCTTATCAACCATTGATTTAAAAGATTAAGAATAAGTGGTGAAAGGTATCTGCCAGTATCCTGGAGATCTGTTCTGTTTAGCTTAGATTAAATCCTCCCATAGGCAAAGCAGGCCAGATGGGATTCTAGGTCTTCAATTGGTGAGTTTCTGTCTAGATAATTTTCTGAAGTGACTGATTCTGCTGTCCTCATCCCAGTTCTAATATTCATTTCTGATTCTAGAGCATTACTATCTCACAGATTTTGGTGTTTAACTTTGTTTGGTCCTAGTTGGTTGAGACAGTCCTTTGCATCATGAAATCACTATGGCCAGGAGGAGGGAATTCTCTGATTGGCCAGCCCAAGTGGAGCAGCTTTTTGAGGGACAATGGTGCAGTGGGGAAGGGTTGGTTTCCTAAATGAAAAGTAGGTTTCTATTGTAGGATAGCAGGGAATGGAATGTAAGCAATGAACAGTTCAATTTAAGTCCACTAAAAATCAGTTTGGGGTCCAAAATGTGAATGTGACTTTCAGACATTCCGAAGTCCAGTCCAAAGTAAAAGTTTACGCAAATGTTTCTGAGAAATGGAAGCCTCAAAGGAATGGATGTAGATTTCCAAGAGATCTTTGGCATAGTTAAGAATATTCATTTGGAGATAAGATTTCTTGTAACAATTGCAGACACAGCCTCAGTTATTATTTGCTCAGATGCTATAAATATTATCAAGCTGAAAGAGATGGGTGGGCAATCAGAGGACTTGAAGCTTCTTCTCCAGCTCATTCATCACCAGTCATTCATTTGATGTAGTCCTCCAAGAAAATCATCTTGACAGTGAAAGAAGTAGCTGTTCAGCTAACAGCCTAAATCACAGGGATAGTGTAAAAGTGGAAATTCTCCAGTTTCAGGGAGGTAATATCTCCAGGCGCCAATCCCCAGGGAGAGCAGTAACTCAGTTACAGGGAGGTGATATCTCCAGGCGCCAGCCCCAGGAGAAGCGCAACATTCCAAGCTGCAGATGATAAAACTGTCTACTAGGCCCTGTTTGATCTGAGAGTTCCCCGGAAGCACAGCATTTATCTTTGTACAAAATGTTAACGGCTAACTTCTGCTTCTTGTAATCTGCTTATTCAAGGATGTAGTAGGAGGCTTTATAAGCTGCCTCCTCTGGAAGCTCGGGGCTGATCTCCTCTAACCCTGCGTGGTAGAGAGTCAGTCGCCGGCCGGCCGGCTAATAAAGGCTCATAATTAATCTCAATTGGCTCCGGGGGTCTTAGAATAGTTTGCGCCATAACAATAGGAGGTAAAGATTCTGCGGGTGTTCCTGCGCTCACCGCTTACCGCACTGACAGCTCGCCCCGTGGAGTCACTGATTTGGACTGGCCACAACTTTGGACTGGCCACACTGAGATTATTATTAGCAAGTTCAGTGTGAGTGTTCTGAGCTGCTCTGGGTTGAGACTGGGATGGAAAGGAAATTTTAAAAAAACATGATTCTGGTACTCATACTTTTTGACACACTCATAGTTCAGAATATGTGCCCTTTATCATTTATTTCCATCACATACAAGACTTTTCAGATTACTTTTGCTGCAGCGTTGAGAGAGAACAGCTCAACCTACTCCCTAGGCAAGGTTACTCAAATACATTTCCATTAAAATGAGACCTTCACTCCTTGCTACCTGGTTGCCTTTTTTTTCACTTGGCTGTTCCTCCTCTGAGAAACGCTTACTCTCCTATGGTGTGTGTAAGTCTGAATTGGCAGCTAGAGGAATACAATCAAAATCTAGTATTGTATATGTTCTTCCAGTCATCTCTATTCACAGCTGCTCCTTTTATCATCTGTTATCAATTTTTCCCTAAATGAGTGCCTCTAAATACTGTTACCCTCTTAACTATGTTTTTCTAGCTGATTCAGTCTTTCCTTCAAAAAAACATTTATTTTTCACCTTCTTTGCATCGGAACTACACTGGGCATTGAGAATAAACAATATATTGTTTAAGTCAACCAACACGTATGCGCAAGGCATAGTTTCAATATCCTGAAGATCTCATGGTCTGATAGGGAAGATAGGCAAACCAGAAGATAATATAGCAGAGAAAGGAAAGTGATATTATGCTGAGCACAGTGTGTTTTGGGAACACAGAGTGGATGCGGGATCTAAGCACACCCAGAGACAGCGATGGAGAAGAGTTGTATTTTTTCGCTTTGACTAAACCATATTCACTGTGTGGCTGTTTTCCAAGCATCTGTTTAGAGTGGAATGGAACATTTTATACTGGAAAAACTCTTCAGAATAGAGGTAACTCTTATTCTGAAGAAACCTAATTAACTCAAACCCGTCACAGTGTTCTCTTTCACCTCATACCTGCCATCCCTTTCACCCCCAGCACTAACAGTATCTATGGTGAGATTTGTTCCTCTGGGTCCCTCTCCTGTATCACCTTCCAGGATGACAATTTAGGCTACAACACTCAGAAAAAGTAAAATAAAATTATTTGGTTTGTTATCATAGAAATAGTTGAAATAAAATATGAAAAATATCAAAATCTCATTGCACCTGTTTTTACAACTAAGATTCATAGCTTATCCTGTGAGAACTTGAACATGGAAATCTTGTTTCTCTTGCTTCAAGCTCTAATGCCACATGATTCTGGTCTATTGCAATCGCTGAAGTAGAGGACAATGCAAGTGTCAATCTGACTGTTGTAAATTTCTTATAGTCTCCTTTTCTCCCAAGAACTGAGTCATAGCAGGATAGAGCGAGGGTTACCTATTCTTGCTCAATATCTATACAATCCAGGAAACTCCAAGCCACACTAGGAAACATGAACTTGCAGATTTAATGGTTTATCATTCTGGCACATCCCCATGCTACCCGGGCAATCTCGGGCCAGATAGTAAAATTCTCTAAGATTTAGTTTCCTTTCCTATAAAATGTGGATTGTACTGAGCTGAATGTGGCCCCCAAAAAGATATGTCCTCACCCTAATCTCTGGAACCAGTGAATATTACCTTACATAGAAAAAGAGTGACTATTATATAGCAAAAGATGTGGCTAAGTTAAGGGTCTTGAGAGAGGGAACTTATCATGGATAATCTGGGTGGGCCCTACATTAATTACATGTATTTTTATACGAAAGAAGCAAAGAGATTTGGTAGGGACAGACACACGGAGGAGAAGACACACAGAAGAGGAGGAACCAGCGTAACCACAGAGGCAAAGATTGGAATGATATGGCCATAAGCCAAAGAACTCCTGGATCTACAACAAGCTAGAAGAGACAAGGAATGCATTCTCCCTTAGAACCTTCATAGGGAGTATGGCCCTGTTCACACTTTGATTTTAAGTGGCCAGAAACTATAAGAAAATAAATTTCTGTTTTTTTCAGCCACCAAGCTTGTGGCAATTCATGACAGCAGCCACAAGAAATGAGTATAGGGTTAATAGCCACCTAGCAGAGATAATGTGAAGATCATTGAGAATGTCCATACAGACCTGAAATAAAATGGTCACTCCATAGATAGTGATTAGTAGCAGTAGTAGTAGTAGTAGTAGTAGTAACAGTAGTAGTAATTTTTCCTGTCCAGGTGGCAAACATTCAAGTGTCAAAATTTTAAATACTGACAAAATAAGCCTAACTTTTTTAATGCTTGTAATAGTTGAATAATAAACAAGTGACCCCAATTCACTTTCCCTGCTTCATCTTCTACAACATATCTTATACTTAGGATAACTACACATCCAGTTTGCCTGACATGTCTTGGGTTATGACTATTGTCTTACTGTAATTACAGATAGCTTCCTGTTTCATTCTCAAAGCGGCCTGAGTTATATAATAAATCATACGGTCAGTCTATCTATACACCAAGCATGCTGGAATAATAATTACTAACAATTGTTATATGTGTATCATGAGCCAGGAACCATTCTAAGCATTTACCTTGTATTTATTCACTTAATTCTCACAAATTTCTATAGATAAAAATACTAACTTTATTCCCACTTTACCCAAGAACACATAAATAGTGGGCAGTACGGTTGATATTGGTTCCTAGACCAACAGAATTTACACTTATATTTAGTCATAACCACACTAATTTCGTGCCACTTTATTTCTTGACAATGATCTAAAAGGTATTTTACTCTCACACCACTTTGCATTTACTGATAGGTTCTCACCTATCAGTAAAGGGCTAAGTCATTGCTATACATTCCAATCAATGATGATAAATCCCATATGCTGTTTATGATTAACAATAGTATGAGTGCTATGTTCTCAAATTATTTTCTAAATAAATTAAAGCAGAGTCAAGGTTATCCCTACAATCACACAACACTAGCTTAAGATCTGAGTGATAAAAGAAAGAAAGAGGCTAGAGCTGTAGTGACAATGAACACACCCATAATAATACATGGGAACACCAATGAATCACGTAATTTTCAGTGGGAAAAAAGGTTGAAAATTTTCCTCATCCTATTTCCTTTGTCTAAGACATCTCTCTCTATGAATCTTCTGTTGGATGACTACTGTTCTCTTCAGTCTAAGATATGTATGTCCATGATCACCTCCCTAAACACCTGTGAAGCATAAACAGTTCTCTCTTCAGAGTATTCATTGTTAATAAGTCATGTTTGCCATACATCATACCATCTATGTTGCATAGGGATCTAGATGCTGTCCTGTCTCCCTAGCTTCCCTGCAGGGATTTTATCTTCCTCTTTTCAGCACCCCAAACATTAACAAAGTTCTTTGCACATAGAAGAGGCTCCCAAGATGTTAGTTTGTGGGTTGGACTGTGTCCTACTGCAGCATGCACATTTCTTTGGCCTAGGCTGCCATTCCATAAACACTTTGCCCACTAAATGAACAGTCAGCATTCATTGGTGAGAATGTGTTGAATGCCCACTGTGTTCCATCCAGGTAGGGAGCTAGAACCTGAGACTACAGAGAGGAACATTATCATCTCTTCCTAATATATGAGGAGTCATCAGTAATACCTGGAAGAGGTGATACCTGTATTCAGTGTACAAGTTTAGAAGGACTTACTCTAGATCTATGACACTTGAGATGTGATCCGCAGATCAGCAGCAGCAGCATCGCCATCACCAGGGAGCTTGTTAGAACTGCAGAATGTCAGACTGCAACTTAACCAGGCTGCCAAGTATTTCATAAGCACATTAAAGCTTGACAAACGCTAATGGAGACAGTGAGATAGTGTGTGAAAAGGCAAGAAAGAATGATTACAGGTGGCTTTTAGGTGGGCGCCATAAGTTGTTCCATGCAGCTATAGAGAAAAGTGCAAATTCAGGAATGGGAAGAGGTGAGGCTGGAAGAGTAGGCAAGGTCAGGTCTTCAGGGGCACTATCTGTCATTCTGGGAGTTTGAATTTTATTGTGAAAGCTGTGAGGGTTCGCGGAAGATTGCACACAGGAGAGTAAATGATCACACATGTTGTGGAAACATCACTTGGATAGCTGAGTGGAGAGTGGTTTGAAGGGAGCAGTCTACAGGAAAATATTAATTAGAAAGCTGTTAAAATTTAATTAACAATAGCAGTTGTTAGGGGGGCCGAGAAAAAGAAGAAAAGTATCAATACATACTAAGAGAGTTGGGGGTTTTTATGTTCATATTCATTTGCTCTTTAGGCTTAAATATTTTAATTTTATAGCCTTTGCTGTGATTGTTACTATGCTGAAGAACCGTACTCAATTTTGGGGTTACAAAAATGGAGAAGCTATTACCCCAGCCTTGGAAAGTTTACAGACTCTCAAAGGAGAAGGTAGACAAAGAGACCATTAGCAAACTATCTATCAGTCAAGAACAAGTACTGTAGAATCACAGAGGTGGTGATTCTAAGAAGTACTAAGTCCTGACTGAGCCAATAAAGGAAAGCTGCGGAGAGTAAGTTTCATATGGGCAACTGAATAAAACATGTTAAGAGGGAGGCAGCATATCTATCATGGTTCAAAGCATGCATTCTGGAGTCAGACTGCTCGGGTTTGGATAAACTGGCTCTCCCATCTAAATGTATCTGCCATATATGACCTTATGCAAAGTACTTAATCTTTCTTGTTTTGTCTTTAGAATAGGGAAGATAATAAAAGGCCCATCTCATAGAGTTGTCATGAGGCTAAATGAGACATGTCAAGTTTATAGCACAGTGCCCAGAATCTGGTAAGCAGTCAAAAAATGTTACCTATTACTGCTAATACATATGAGCTGAATTTTGAATGATAAGGTGGTGTTTTTCAGAGAGAGCAGAGCTGAAAATAATTCATGACAGTGGGAAGTGTCTGTGCACAGGCAGGGAGACATAAAAAAGAGTCTATCAAGACTGGAGAATGGATAAGACATTCACAGTAGTTGGAGTAGATGGAGGGTGGTCAAGGAAAGATGCTGGAGCATTAAGTTTGGGGAATATGCAAAAAGCCTAGGATGATATTCTCAGAAGCTTCCATTTCATCTCAAGGATAACAGAGACATGGATATTAAAGAGTGCTATGATGGTGTTAATTTATTAGGGAGTATTGAAAATGGAATAAAATGAGAAGAACCTGGAAGCAGAGTGAACTATTCAGAGTGTACAACAACAATCATGACAAGAGATGATGATCAAAATAATGTTAGTGATAAAGTGGGGTATGGCCAGATTCAAGCGACATCCCTGAATTAGAACTCCTGGGCTATAGTGAGCAATTGGTAACAGTATGACTATGAATTTTCTGTCCAGTGTGACAAGAATGATGATGGTGAAGCATCTCACCATGTGTCAGTTAAGCTTAGGGGTCAGCTACAGATAACAGAAAACCAATAATGGCAGTATTAGCAACATAGAAGTTGATTTTTCTCTCTCAAGTAGCCATCCAGAGCTTATAATTCAGGACTGAAACGATGCCCCACGATGTGAGGGACCAATCCTGCTTTTATCTTGTTGATTTCGTGCAAGGACTCCCTTCCCAAGGTCACCCCATGATTCAGTTTCCTGCACCAGCTCCAGCTTCAGCCATCACCTCCTCATTCCAGCTGTCAGGAAAAAAGAAACGGATGAAGAAGGAAGAGTGCTTTCAATGGTAGTCATTTCAAAGGGGTTTCTAGAAGCTTTCACATGACACTTTTGCTTACATTTTGTTAGAAAGAATTAGTGAGAAAGCCTGAAAAAAATAGGTAGAAATTATTTGGGGTGGCCATTTGCCCAGTTAATAGACATTCTATTGCTATGTTAGAAAAATATAGTAGATCCTGAGAAATAAGAAGCAATCTCTATCTCAACAAAACATGGAATGGGGAAGCAGAAGCAAATTTAGCTGAGGAGAAAATAAAAATTGAGGTAGTAATGGGAACACTCCATGAGAAATACCCAGGAGACAGTGGGAGACATGTCTCTAGAGATGAGGAGAGAGATATGAAGATGTACATAGGAGGTTTACATTCTTTTCCTACCGCTTCCAGTTGTTTCGTGGTACCTAGAAAGCAAGGGTACACCCACCCTGTCCCACAGTGTGACACCCTCAGAACAAAGATCAATAAAGTCCTCGAGTTGACCTTATATTCCTAATGGACTCTTCACTGTATTTCTTGAGTTAAGAATTTAGGACCTCAGAGATAAAGCTATATACTCATTCCAGGAAAGAAAATAATAGACCCAGAGTTGATTAGTTATAAGTAAAAGAGACATTGGCAACTCGAGAAAGTCCAGAGAATAATTCATATGGTGAAAGGTCTAAAAATCAAGTGAATGTGGCACAGTTAGAGGAATCCTGAGAAGAGGGTAGCTTAGCAAGATTACAAGTTTCACATATCAGAAATATGGACGAGAAATACATTTATCTATAAAATGGAATCAAAAGGAAGAAGTTACAAGGAAGCAGATTGAGCCTAAAATGAGGCAACATTTCTAATACTTGAAAAATAACCTATTGAAAGTGTTTTTTTTTGTTTGTTTGTTTGTTTGGTAAAGTAGGAAAATAGGAAAGCCACGCTTAATGTAATAAAAACTACATAGCATCAATCAACATCTTTCATAACAATAAAACACTAGAGGCATTTTTATTCAAGTCAGAAATAAAACAAGGATGCTTATTGTTGATACTGCTGTTTGACATTTATTCTGTGAATTGTAGAGACTGAAATATGACAATAAAATAAGATGTATAATCACTGGAAAGGAGGTGACAAAAGTCATTATCTGCAGATGATATGATTTATATTTTACTCAGAAACCCCAAGCAAATCAACTGAAAAGCTATTTAAACTAATAAGAGTTTAGGAAGATAGCCAAGTCCAAAAAATGTAGAAAATCAAGAGCTTGCCTATATATCAGTAGCAGTGAATTAGAATATATAATGGAAAATGATCCCATTAGTAATGAAATGATCGATATCAATTTCCTGTAATATACCTAACAGTTTGCTGTGTTAAGCACGAGGGCACTTAAGCAGAGTGAAAAGAATCCATCTGATGCCCCAAGTTCTCATTATCCCAATGAGAGTTATGCTTAGACTGGGCTAGGCTCCAGGAGAGAGCCCCTGGCCCCATATCACCTCACTTATTTATAAGGAGGAGGAGGGAACAGGGAAACACCAACTGACTGTGAGATGATGTGAGTTACATGTGTTCTGGGAAAGTCTTATTAGAAAAGGCAACAAATTGAGTTATCCTAAGCTCAGCCAGGAGATCTTAAAAATAAACACTGTCTTTACCAGCTAGAGATATTGCTGTCCTATTGTTGATCCAGCAGAGGCTTGCTAATAGCAATAGCAAAACCACCAGAAAGGAGAATGAGACTGCCTCAAAGGCCATACAAGGGACAAGAATTTTGTCCTTCCTCACAAGTAACTTGTAAGACCTCCATTAAGGAGAAGAAAATTTTTTCTATGAGATATTAAAAATATTTTAATAAACATATTCATGCTATTTACTCACTCATTCACTGAAAAATATTTTTTGAGAATCTACTCCACTGGTCACTGTCACAAATGCTGAGTGTATGTACAATGGAGAACTCTCATGGGGCTTGCAGTTTGGTGGGAAAGACAGTCAATAAACAAATAAAAACTATGGCAAGCATTAGAAATCAAATAAATGAAGAGCAATGCTAAAGAATAACCCAGGGATGGGGCAGGGAGGTGGGCTACTTTAGATAGTCTGGTTAAGTAAGAGAAGGCAACATTTATGGTAGGACTTGAAGCATCATCAAAAGAGCCAGGAAAACAGTATTTGAGGAATAAGAGAAAATGCAAGCAAAGGCTCTGAGTTCAAAAAGAGCTAGAAGTGTTTCTCGAATAGAAAAAAAAAAAGGCCAATTTTATTAGAGATCAGTGGGCAAGGAGGACGGTGGTACAAGATGTAACTGGAGACATAAATGAGGATAGCCTTGGAGACTGTATTAAACACTTTGGATTTTATTTGAAGAGCAATGGGAAGTCATTGATGAATAACAGACGAATGAGTTACATTATCAGATTTATGCTTTTAAAAAATTACTCAGGCTGCCGCATGCATGATGGAACGGAGGCCATTAAGGACAGGATCAGTAGAGAACAGGAAATAAACAGGCATCGCTTAAACTAAGTGCAAGCAAGGGAGACAGAGAGAGAATAGATTCAAAAACTTGCTGGACATAGAGTCAAAGGAATTCTTCAGAATTAAACATGCATGGTGAGAGAGAAAAAGAAGTCGGGAAGATGCCCAGATTCCTGGCTTGAACAGCACAAATCTTGCTGAAGTGGCTAAGATTAGACAAGGAAGAGCTTAGGGGAGGGAGCTCAAGAATTCCATTTTGAACATAATATATTTAAGGAGGTTGTGAGATGTCTAGTACACATTCAATAGTGAGAGCCTAAACTTCAAGGAGAGGTTTAAGCCAAAGATACAAACGGAGTTCTCAGGGTATCTATGGTTTAAGCCAGGAAAAGAATTAAATCACCTAAGACAGTGGCACCGAACTGAATCATGGCATTTGCCATATCTGTGTAGCACATCTATGTACTTTATTGACTTAATACTTTTTCTAGAAGTCTGCTAAAATGTTCGTTTAAATTCTCACTTGAATCTCTTTCAAAGAAATAATATCTGTGAAATCTCCCGTTTAATATGGTAGCTATGTTCTGGTTAAACAAACATCTAAGATCAACTTTCATTCCATCAGAAGAATGAAGATCGTAATTCAGGAAATGTTGACATGAAGAAGAGGAAATGTTGGGACAGAATATAGGAGAACCTAGGACTGAATAGAAGAACTTGAATATTTAGAGCTGGGGAGAGGGAGAAAAACCTGCAAAAAGTCTGCTAGGACTGAGCAGCCAGAGAGTAAGGACATAAACCAGAAGAGTGGGTATAGTAGATAATGTGTAATGTGTGTCACCCAGAGCCCCATTGAGGACTGAAGGTCTTATTCCTTTCACTCAAGAAATTGCCCAGGGCTGCTGTTTTCTAGTGAGAGGCAGCAAATTTAAAAGTCTGCCACAGAACTAGACAGGAAATGTAAATGAATGAAGCAGGCCAACAAGGAGAATGGCAAGCACGTACCAAGCACTTGTAAATGAGACTGCCACAGTTCAGTCACGTGAGTCTTCCCAGTTCCGAAAGAAGCTGGATGTAGAGATTGGTTTTCTGTGAAATTAATCACTTTTAAAAGTTAGCAACTGTCGGGGGAGGGGGGAGGCAGATGGGTTAAAGGGGGTCAAATAAGTGGTAACAGAAAGAAATCTAACTATGGGAGGTGAACTCACAAGTGTAAAAATATATATATTTGCCTTACTGTTAAAGTGTATAGCTGAAACTTATTGGATTTTGTTAACCGATGGCAACATAAAAAATAAATTAATTAATTTTAAAAAAAGTTAGCAATTAATTCACTAAACACACACACACACACACACACACACACACACACACACACACACACAGTCCAATGTAGAAACAACAAAACTTGCCTGTGCTCTTACCTGGGGCTAATCCATTCTCTTGCATACCTGAGGGCAGGCCAGGTTGTGCTGTTTAGCTTTAGATCAGTGATTTCTAACCTGTGGCCTTTAAATCTATGGCTGCCGTTGTATGTTTATCTGTTACATTTGTTGAAAAGAATTAACTATAAGAAATAAAAATTAAAGCTGTTAGCAAGAGCAAGAACACTAAACTTGTAGGACAGAAAATAGAGGAACAAAGAAGATGATAGAAAAATGCCTAGTAATAAACAAAGAGTGTGTGAACAGATAAAGAAATTAACTTGTAAACATATTTTTGCTCCAAGTTGACATTTTTTTTATGTAAACGGTTATCTTTATTGAGATTGACATACTGGGCTGTCTAATTGGAATATCACCCAAACAAGACCAAAAGTCTTACGAAGGAGAACAACTTACCACCATGACAGTTCACTAAAAAGCTCTTCTAATTGAACTCCTGTGTCTCTCTGCTAGAAGAGACGGGAGGGAGTGGCCACAGCCTTGGGAGATGGCAGGGCAGGGGACAAAAGTACAGCATCTCGAGGACTCTGGAGCGACGTGGACAGAGTCTAGGCCTTCTCCCTTGCTGTTCCCCCTGTGCTTTGCTTAAGGGCATGTGGCAAATGATGGTCTTTCTAGCCATGATTATTATTAGTTACTCAATATTACTCTTACTGGTTATTAATCCCAACCCTCTTGCTGGATATTTAAAATAGGTTCTAACCAGCTCAACAAATTTGTGATTGACGTTAAATTACCTACTTGTGTTTTTAGAGGTGACCAGATAAAGAAAAAAAGGACTCGCCAGGTGCCAGTGTATACCAAGCACTGGATACATGGATATCTGGAGACTCAAAATTATGAAGACACGCCCCTGTCCAGGAGAGCTTCCATTCTAGTGGCAGGGTATTCATTTAAGCATGACGACAGAGAGGTTTTTATCTCCCACCTCATCCTTCCCCCAGTTTCTATGTCCTTCCGGTAAGAACATTCCATGGCACCAAGCCTGGTATTAGTTATACATTTGTGATTTTCAAGCTCTGGAACTGGAAATATAGTTAATTTAGTATCTGCCTCCCCATCATGCCCCAAGGAGTTCAGATTCCAAAAGGGTACAAAAACTCCTGGCGGGTTTCTTATGATCACCCTGGATAGAGCGCCCTGCCTCTTACCCCTCCTCACTTTACTCTCCATCCCCAAAGCCTGACTTTTTTTAGTCACTGAACTATCAGCCTCAGGGCCTGAAAATCATAACCCTGGCCCTGACACAAAGCTCTGTTCACAAAGACTGTTCAAAGCCATGGAACGCATTGGCTCTTTCATAATTGTAATAGATATTGAAATGAAGCACATTCTATTCTCTCCACAGGGAGAGTTTTTTCTTTTTTTCCCTTCAGTTCAAAGACTTCTCCTGGTACTCTGATAGCATAATAATTTGCTTTTCTTTCTTATTTATGCATGCTTGTGGACACAAACCCCTCTGTTTTTGTCCTATTTCAATAAAAATTATTGACACAAACCTTACAATGAATGGCTCTGATATAACTGATTGTTCTCCCGTTGAGTAATAATACTCATAAAAAGAAATGGAATGCACAAGAAGAATCAGAGAGTGGGCAGAAATTGGAATCGTGGAGGGAAACTGTTTAGCATTTATAACTTCCATAAACTTAACCTTGTATTGGTGTCAGCTACTTTATAGTTTTCCAATTTACTTTTTAATTGAGTCCTTTTTTTTAGCCATGTTTGGAAGATATAACTCTAAGTCGTCTTTCAAACCCATACCACTTTAGTTCAGTTCAATTGATCGTTCCTTGTATTTATTATTCTTGTACCCAACATCTATCACTTTCTATTTGGCCAACTGCAAATGCAATTTACCATGCATCAAGCCACTTACACAGCAGATCTGCATTAGTTAATATTTTATTTAGAGTGATTCTTTCCATGCTGGCTGTTAGCCCTGATCACTGCCATCTACCATATTATTAAAGTTATAAAGATAGAAGGAGTGACTCAAGTAAACTGATTTATTTGCTGACTGTAAAGTTTAAGTATGTGATGTGAGGCTGTTGTTAGAGGAACAGAAATGTGAGTTAATTGAAATAACTTTGGTCCCAGACTCTGCAAAAACTCTACAGATATGTAAAAATTGTCCTTTCGGGCTTCCTTTCACTGTGGTCTCCTGGAGAAACCCTGGAGCAGAGAGATCCAGTTCAGGCTCTGCTACCCACATGCTCTGTGACCTAAGGCTCTTTTATCTAACATTGCCTTCTGTCCATTTCCTGGTCCTGGGATGCCCAGAGAATGCTTCCTGAAGAGAAGTTTTACTGTCATTTTCTGAGTAGGTGAATAAGAAAAATTGCTCCATCCACAAGGAGGGGAATCAAGTGAATTGTAGAAAGGGAGATGTGTAGAGCCAGGGAACAGGGAGTCTTAAAATTCAGGAAAAGACAGTTCAAGAAACTGAGGGTGGTAACAGGCAAACTGGAAGTGGTTTAATTTAGACACATAAGTACTTAGCTCTATTTAAAGAGAATAGGCATCTGTTGATTCTGAGTGTAGCGGCTGCATTCAGAGGACTGGGTGAAAGCTAAATGGGAAGAAATTTTCATTCAGTATTTAGTTGGGTGCCGAAGACACACTGGTGAACACAGCAGACACGTTCCCTCCCCTCTTGGCACTCACTGTCAAAGGTTTTCTATGCAAAGGAACCATGGAGATGCAAGTTATTACCATTGTTGTTGGTGTAGTTGAAACGACCTCAGTCCTCATTATTCCAGCTAGAAAACACTAAATTCATTTGAGGTTCTTAAATAAGTGCCACTAAAATAGGCTTTGCTACTAGGAAGGTGCTATTTGACCAGTCTCATTTTCGGAGATTTTATTCAGCTATTCATTCAGCTTATAATTTTAATTCTAATGTGCTCACTCAGAACATGCCACTATTCAATATTTTTAATTCTCAGTTAATTTCTACACAGATTAAATAAATATATTTTTAAAAAAATAAATATTTATCTGAAGACACCGCTAATTTCTGGTTATATTGGCAAAGTCCCACTTAGACTTATTCATTCTTCCTGTATGTCCATAGCACTATCCATATGTACCTATTATACAGATTATCGGATTGTATTAGTTATTTCTACTAGCTCTTTGAGGACAACAATTGTCTTAATTGTTTTTACGTCACTGGCACCATATGTAATTACCAAACACCTATCATGTGACAGGCTCTGTGGAAACCACTGGAGATACAGAGATATACAGATGAGTTTTTTCCCCAGCTCATAATCAAAGGAGACAGACATGTAAACAAATAAATGCATTAATGTATTATGAGTGGCATCATTTAGCATGTGCAAGGCAGCAAGTATTAGAAAAGTCAACACAAATCGACTTTAAAAATAAAGAAATTCTCTGCCTTTTCTATCTTTATTTCCCTTCCATCTCATGTTCCCTTCACCTCCCATGCCAGGACAGAAATGCTGGCATCTGAAGAAGCAGAGTGATGAGAGAGCATGGTGTGGAAGGGGCAGGAGGAAATTGAGCAAATAAATTAATTGACAGAGCGAATAAGTAACTACATTGAGGATAATGAGAAGGCAGGTTTCTCACTGTGTGAGAAGGTATTTTACAAACATGAGAAAAAGAAAGCTAGAAAAAACTCAAGTTTTAAGCCCCAGTGTGAACTTATATGCTTTTTAGTATACACGTTCAGGTAAATATAGGAATAGTTAATGATATAATGATAGAATAATGATATAGATAAATAGATATAAACATACATTTCTAACTCTATCCTGTGAGAGAGTCTAGATGCAGGAGCATTCTGGTAGCAATGATCACTTTGAATACCTAGATGGTAGTTTCTAAATTCTACCTTCCACTAAAGTCTACTCACAAGGAAACATGAGGCAGAGCCACAGTAAGGGTCATACTATAAAATGAAAGATATTTATTCTTTAAAAATAGTAAGGACATGAGAGACAGGAAAAGAATGAGGAACTGTTCAAAATTGAAGGAAACTGATGAGACATGACAATTAAATGCAAACATGTTCTTATATGAGATCCTGTACCAGAAAAGAACAAGAAGCATTACTGGGACAGTTAACCTGTATTAAAGCTTGATCCTTATTGCTATTTAAAGATCCAAAATTAGAAGACTACTAACTTAACTATTTTTCAAACTTGCAAAAGTCTAGTTACAAAACTTACATTTTACCCAAACATTTTGTTGCCTTCATATAGATGAACAGCCAATAAAGGATTCTTAACTGACACATCTGATTTTAAAAAGACTGCTCTCTGGACATTATCAAAGCCTCACTGTTAATGACAATAAAATGAGGTCATATTTATATTGACACCCAAATTACAAAGGCTTAGTACCTCCATCTGCCACATTTCAGCCCAAAATACATACAGCTGCCATTCCTTCAGTTTTTCATCAGGTACCCAGGCTATGGCCCTTGGACATGATTGGCTGTAGCTCTAGGACCACACTGGAGGTTTGAGAAGTTGTGTTTGTCTATTTCACTCAAGCCTAAGTCTCACAGAGAATCATCCTTTGATTCTCTATAGCATTCAAAGTTTAGGCATAAGAGAAGGAAATAACATTACACTTAGCAATGGATTCTTACTACTAGATGTCATACTCTAAAACCCATAGGCCCCACGCTTATTCCCAAAGGTGTCATCTAGAGTGTCACCCTGCCTTGCTCCCAGCCTGCTTCCAAAAGGCAGACTTCACCTCTTCCTCACCACTATGTGTTCCATACTTCCCTACAACCAAAGTCCAGGTCCGTCTGCCCTAAAGCTCAGAGGAAAATGAGATTTCCCTCCCTCCAGCTGTTGGCCTAACTTCTCAATTTTCTTTTCTGTCTCTGGATTAGTCAATTCCAGAATAATAGAACTAACTACATGAGAAAACTGATCCTAGCCTTAACCTACGACCCCAAAATAATATGCCCTGAAATCTCAGTAAATTCCAGGTTATTATTACATGTGAAATAATGTGTAGGACTTTGTTATGGGCTGAATCGTTATTAATATGTTAAAAAATATTTATATGTTGAAGTTCTAATGGCCCAGTACCTCAGAATGTGGCTCTATTTGGAGATAGGGTCTTTAAAGAGGTACTTAAGTTCAAACATCATCATTAGGGTGTGTCTTAATCCAATATGATTAGTGTCCTTACAAAAGGAGGAAATTTGGATATAGATGCATACAGAGGAAAGATGATGTGAAGACATGGAGAGGAGACAGCCTCCTACAAACCAAGAGAGGTCTGGAACAGATCCTTCTTTCAAGGCCTTCAGAAGGAATCAACCCTGGTGACACCTCCATCTCAAACTTGTAGTCTCCGGAACTGTGAGAACATAAATTCCTGTTTTTTAAGCCACCCGGTCTGTGGTACTTTATTACAACAGCTGTAGAAAACTAATACAGACATTAAGTTTGAATCGTGTCAGGCTAAGTCCAATTTCTTCATGGTCTTTCTTCCACTGGTAGGTAAAAGATAAACCCTTGAGTCTCAGTAGTTTCACATTTTCTGCCAGTAAGTACTAACAGAAATGTGGAATTTTCCACAAAAATAGTTCAGAGACACAAATTATTCTAAATATAAAATTTACATATAGAAAAAAATCATTTTCCTAACCCCTCTCCCATTCTCCACCAGGAAAATAAAAGCCAACAAAGCTTTCAAGAAATGCTGGCTCAACCATAAACAGCCATTTGTATTTCTAGACAAAATACTATGCTTCTCAGTGTAAAAAAAATCTACCGCATAATTTTAAGCAAGTACTTTTACAAATATGTAAAACATATCAAAGGAGTAATATGCCCCAAAGAGGAACTCAGATCTCCATCTCTTGACAAAAAGAAAAGCAATTTCAAACTTTAAAATAACAACTAAGCTCACTTTCCCCTATCAGGGAAGAGCTGAACTTTATTCAGGGTGACAGCCTCTCCTTCCATGGGATATTACTTGTATCCAAATTATTGATGAATGAAATAAATGAAACAAAAAGAAAAAGGAGGGAATATATTTCCTTCTCTGCTAAGAGAGAAAAGTCACACATCCTCAGAACCCAGCTTTCCCAAGGACCAGTTTATTTCTATCTGAGGCCATTCTTGTTCCTTGTGTCTTCCCCTCCTATCATGTTGCATCACTTCTATTTACTCAGTCACCCACATCTTTCCCACTTCTCTCCCCTCTCTTGCATCATTGTCTTTTCCTTTCCTGCTACTATGTAAATGACATTCTTCTGTTCTGAGTTGGAATGCTCTATTTTTATGGATTCAAAATGACAGAAAAGCCATCAACAGTGTTCAGAGGCTGGTAGGTGGACCAATGGTGGCAAATAAGGTCATGTTAGGGAGTCTACAAATAAATTTTTAAATTGTAATAGATTTTTAAAGTTTAAATGTACATTAGAAAAAATAGAACTGGCACATCAAATCTTTAAATCCTGACATAAATGAGCAGACGGAGGAAGAATTCTGAAGCTTAAGAGAGTCTTCCAGGTGACCTTGAAATCAAACCACATTAGGTTTTATAAACCTAAGTGCTTTTTCTGACACACTCAACCATTGAAATAGTACAGGTCTCCTTGCTATAAAGTCTCACAGCACTGTGTACCTCTCCTTTACAGCACTTAGCCCAATTATAGCTCGTTCTTTGTGCAACTGTTTGTCAAGTGATCATCTTTACTACTGGACTATTAGCTCTAGACAGTCCCGCGACTGCTTGTTTATTACTGTATCTTTAGCTCTCAACACAGTCTTGGTACATATTAGCATTCCTTAAGTATTTGTAGAGTAAATTAGTAAGAAATAAATGGATAAACAAAGCTGGCCCTGATTAGATGATATATCCATCACTTTCCTAAGAAGATTTCTGAACAAAAGAAGAAAACCATAATCTGAGAATTGGGCTCACCAAAAAACAAAAAGTAAACGAATAAAAAAATAAATAAAATAGATAAAAAGAATGAGTTAGTGCATAGTATAAGGAAAAGAATAATGGGTGCAGAGTTGCAAGACCACAGTCTGAGCCTTAACTCTACCAATAACCAACTGGTTGAGTAACCTTTTATTTTAATCTCCCAAGTTATTTCTCCTTTAGGGACCCTGTTTCCTCATGTGCAGAATGAGTGGGTGTTCCCTAAGACATGTCCCTGCTCTAGGTGCTCTGCAATGAAGTCGGCATAGTTAAAGAGTTTCCTTAAGGCTGTGCCTTTCTTTTCCTGTGATGCATGTGTTCAATGACTATTATTTAGGATTAAACAATTCAGTCAAACAATGCTATTATTGGTAGAGAAATTTTCAAATATCTGGCTAAACAAGGAACATTTAAAGTCTAACCAATGGGTTCTGCTGGTAGGAATATAAATGGAGCAGCCACGTGGAAAACAGTTTGCTCTTCCTCAAAAAGTTAAACATACAACTAATCATCACATGACCCGGAGATTCTATTCCTAGGTATATACCCCAAAGAACTGAAAACAGTACTCAAACGAAAACAAGTACATTAATGTTCAAAGTAGCAATATTCACAATTGCCAGAGGTGGAAACTATCCAACTGATAAATGGATAAATGCAATGTGATTATACCCATACAAGGGAATATTTTTCAGTCATAAAAAGAATAAAGTACTGATACATGCTACAATATGAATGAACCTCAAAAACACGCTAAGTGAAAATAGCTATATATACACGAGGTCACATATTGTATGACTCCATTTATAAAAATATCCAGAATAGCGAAATCCATAGAGACAGATTATAGGTTAATATGAAGGACGGAAGATGAAGGACTGACTCCTTTACTGGATACAGAATTTCTTTTTGGGGTAATGAAAATGTTTTAAAACTAGGCAGAGGTGATGATTACACAGCCACTGAATCACACACTTAAAAATAGTTAATTTTATATTATGTAAATTGTACCTCAAATTTTTAAATCCTATGGATTCTATTTTTTCATAGACAGTAATCTTTCTAAAAATAGTCACTTGATATCAAATAAAAGCTTTTATAAATCTATAAAAATTGATGGTAATAATTTTAGGTAAGGATGAGTAATCTTCTACCCTTTCCTATAGCCTTCTGAGCTTTCATTTAAGTTGTGGTCCTTTATATCATTACAGCCACCAAAATCTAAAAATATTCAAGTACTGCTCATGTGCTCAGATGCATGAACTTAGAAAACCCTTCCTTACCTGAGTAATTCCAGCTAAGTCCAATGAAGTTCTCAATGAATTTCAAATGCTTTATTCTACGAATGCGACTAACATTAACAAGATTAAAAACTAAGTTAAAAGGATCCAAGAAACTCATTACTTCTTGCACAAACATAATAAATAAATAGTTCAAAACTCCAAATTGGTCCCATATTCCTCTAGTTGGACACACAGGAGGTCTGCATGCAGAGCTCTAAAAAAGTACACGTAAAATCTCCAAACTTAGAAAAGTCATGCTTCTGACTGTGAAAAGAGTTTTGCCTAAAAATAGTAGCATACACAGAAATTTCCCGCAGTTTCCTTCCCTTTGACATCACCACACAATTCTCTTGGGATTAGAGCTGCCATGATTTCCACATGCCAAGAAACTACACCAGTGTGAAGAAGACAGGTATGCATGAACAGGCTTGCTTATCAGCTTACCAAGCCCTTCAAGATTGGCGTCAAAGAGAAGCTTCGAGCTTTATAGAACTTGAAGACAAAATCTCCTTTGAACTTGTTTTCCAAAAGCTTGGTAAAATTCAGCTTGAGAGTGTCTGGAAACATTGACATTTTGCCACATTGTATATGTCACAATGTGGTACTTATGGATCAGTTCATGATATATACCTATATTAAAGAATAGCACCTATACTATACTCCATAGTTTTCCCTTTTCTCTTCCTCCTTTGCTTTTTTCCTAACTATAAAAACAATGCAGGTTCCTGTCAGAAAAATTGGAAAAAATAGAAGTGTAGAAAAAGAAAAATCACCCAGAACAATCCAAAATGAATCTCTATTAACGTTTTAACCACTAATTTCTAATCGTCTAAATGCTAGTAAAGTTTTGATGTGTGTTTTCCATTTTACTGTCTTTCTTTGAAATTGAGGTTAGTTTTCTCAGATAATAAATCAGAAGTGTTTTCATTATCAGACACTAGAGTTTCTCTTAAACACTCAAGAAAATATTTTGGGGATAGTGCAATTTCTATTTAGAGAAAAAACAGCCTTCTCTTATAATCACTTCTTTACAAGTCCCAGCTTATATGTCGTCTCCACAGAAAAACCTTCCTAATTCTTCAGATCAGGTTAGATCCCCACTTAAATGTGCATCCTTTGCTTTTCCTCCATAAAATCTATCACAATTAACCATATGGATCATTATTAGCTAATTTTCCCAACCAGAACATAGGCTTTCAGAAGGAATTTATTGAGTCTGTCTTATTTTCTCCTGTTCTCCAATAATTAAGTGACTCCTATTATGTAAAAGGAATTTAGTCAATAGTGGATGGATAGATGGATGGATAGATGGATTCATAGATGAATTAACTAATGAACCAAGGAACAAAGTTGGGAGATACAATCTGCAACCATGACCGACTGAGGAGATGAAACCAGTATGGCAATATTTGCATGAATAAGAGTTAAATGTATACTGGATGAGTTTATACATCTTTAATCTTCCTTCTTAGACACAAGGACCCTGAGGCAAGATCCCTGTTTCGTTAGAGACCTTGCTCAGGGAACTTAACTGCTATGATACATCAAGCAATAGGTCTTCTGCTTCTGGACAAGACAGTCACAGTGATTGGATTTACCTTTCCACTTGAAACAACTACAAAAAAAGAAAACAGACAAAATATGGTTTTCAGCCATTGGACTTCAGGCAGCATGGGACAGTGACTCCTGAGATAGAGAAACAAGATGAGGCCTGTGAGTGACCCACTTTATTGCCATGAGAGAGTTTTCAGGCTGCAGTACAAGAAGGGAGAAGCCAGGAAGTACTGATGTTCTCCCTGAGTTTGTTAGATTGCAACCCCTGGAGTTCCTCAAGTGAAATTCAAAACTGGCCCCTATACACAGAGAATAAGAAGAGACCAAACAAAGAGGCAGGCCACCCCAGATTGGTAGGTTGCAGGTTTAATAAGCAAGGGAACTTACATATAGTTTTGTCTTGGTAAGCCACAAGACAAATAGATCTCCCACCACCCAACAGAATCTTAGAGTTTATGTAGAGACCTTAATGCGGTTCAATCATGTATACCATCCAGATGGTCTCACAACACATTGCTTTCTTAAGACTATGTTCTTGAAGTGATCCTTTTACAGGAACAGTGGGCAGAATGTACATTCCAAGGACAGAGAAGGAGGCAAGGAACCTCTGATTGCCTGGGTTCAGCTTTCAGGTCAAGCGGCACTCATGTGCTCTCAATGAACTTCTCCAGCAGATTTGAGGAGAGAAAACTCTGTTGTCTGGAAAGGTCACAAAAGTCAGTGTTTACAGGGCAGAATGCCAGAGAAGAGAGAGCTAGATAGAGAAAGAACCCCAAAGATCTATAAATGGCCCGCCTTAAGATTTTTGTTTTGTTTTGTTTTGTTTTGTTGGGGTTTTTTATGCCTGCAGCACCCAGTATTCCTAGGTGGTCTCACATTCAAGTACTAACCAGGCCCAACCCTGCTTAGCTTCCAAGATCAGTCAGGATTGGGCACATTCAGAGTGGCATGGCCGTAGACCTCGCTCCCCCTTAAGTTTTTAGTTGAGTTTTTACAAGTGAAAAAAACTACTTGGGGCCGTGGGAAAAAAATCACCTAAAGGGATCAGAGGGAACAATTTAGGGTGCTCATACAGGACTATAAATCATTCTGTTTAAATGTGTCAAAGTAGAAAATCTTCAAAATTAATGGGCATGAGTAGAATATTCAGAAAAGTAATGCCTAGTAATGGCAGAAAATAGCTCTAGTCTAAAGGCTACTCTGGTCCCACCATACCCAAAATGATCAAACCATTTCCAAGTAACTTCACTGTATACCATAAACAAGCTCAACAATATTTATAAGAATACAAAATTATCCAGCACTCAGCGAGGTAAAATTCATAATATCTGGTACCCAATGTAAAATGACTTAAGCATGTATGGAAGCAGGAACATATGACCCATAACGAGGAGAAAAGAACAAAGGAGAGATAGTATTTGAGAGATGAAAGAAAGTGAAATCCTGGAGAGCATCTAATACCATCATTAAAAAGAAAATATGGTATATACACTAGAACAAATATCCAGATTTATAAACCATCTGTATCATTTATTAGGTAAATCTGATTCAAAAAAACTTTTTCATAACCACTGGTTCCTCTTCTGTTTATTTATACTCTTTTAAGGACTGAAAGAATTGAGATGTGTGTACATAGAGAACTGCTTAAATAAAGGCAACCCTAGGTTTTCTATTTTGGATGACCATAAGGCTCCTTCTATAAACTGAATAATGTAAAAACTTCCACCACTTTAAGGGAAGGGGCTAATATTTTGAAAGAATTGCTACAGTCTAATCAGTATTTGCCTTCAAAGTTTCCACCCATCTTTCCTGAATTTTGCACTTTTTTTCTTTGCTAGCAGTTTTCATAACATGATTGAAGTAGGATGGATTTTTCATCAATTAAGTGACACATCACATTGCCCTAGCATGTCATAAATTTCATGGATTTCTCAATATCTTGTCATGATGAACCCAAATTTAGCAATATTTTCAGACTGTGGCTCTACATATCAAGATACTTAATGTTTGTGCCAATAACTGAAATTTATTGTTTCTTGAATTTAATGGACCTAGTGCTATTGCTTCTTTCATATTGTTTCAGCAGGGACTAAGCTTTTTGAAGTCAATAAACCATTTCCTGCCTTTAAAATAAGCTCTAAATGTTCTCTCTCAGGTTGCTTTCATAGCCAAAATATTTCTTCTTACCTCTTGCAACTTGCTCTTTGGAAAAAAAAAAAAATAGTCCTTGGATTTTACTCACTGAGCAACAGTTGAGTCCCTGAAACAGTCCTAAGTGTGATAAAAGAATTACTAAAGCCAAGGGTCCAAAAATAAGGATATAATGACAAAACCTCTTTGACTGAATGAAAAATATCACACAAAGATCTAGTGCCTATTAAAGTACCATTCTTTTGGGGGTCAGATAGCCCAAGAATTTGGTCAAAGGAAACCATGCCTTTGACACCTGGGCTATTGTCAAGCCCAGATGAAAATCATTACAATCATAGGCATGACCAGCAAAATAGGAGATATAACGTAATAGAGGAGGGCTTGAATGAAGAAAGATTGAAAGATTGAAAGTGAAGAAATGAGTAAACCAAAAGCATGAGGAGTTATGGGAAAGGTGCCTCTACACATCCAAAATTACAACATCAGTGAGAGAAAACAAGGGGACAAATCAAAGTGTGAATCTCCCATGGCTCTGAAGACCCACACAGCCAACAGAGTCAAAAAAAAGGACAAGGCTCACAGCTTCTGCAGTGGTCCTAACTGATACCTCGAGTGAGAGAGTAGTCTTAGGCCATCATTCCAATAACCTATAGGTTAGGTAATACCTAATTAGAAAAGCTACAAAATGGTTGAGGGCCATTTTTAAAAGCATTTAAAGAACAAATATGGGTTTTAACAGAAGAAGGGTGAAAAACCAAAACAACAAAACAATCCTAGCATTTGTTAAATTATAAAGGCAGCAAAGAAACCAGAACTTATATATGTGCACATATGCACACATTATATAGGGAAGACAGTTCTCAAATTGGAGACCTACTGGTTGCCAAAACTGGTATTTCATATAGGATTTTCTATGTGAAAATCTTATGTGAAAAAAAGTAGCCACGTTAGAAAAGTTATTATTTTGAAAATCATATGTGCCAACGTGTTTATAGCTCAAGAAATGACGTTGTATGGCCCTTTCCTCCGACTGTAAGACACAGATTGATAAAGAATAATTCAATGTAGTTAAGAGAGAAAAGAAGTTATAAAAGTAGAAAACAAAAGATTATTTTTCACATTTTATTGTCTGTCTCCTCCAAAAGACTGTAAGCTCTACATGGTAGAGACTATGTTTATTTTGTTAACCACTGGATATATAGTACCTAATACAATGCCTGGTATATAGTAGACATTCAATGAGTACTTATTAAATAAATAAAGATGTAATGCTAGTGAGCAATAGAAAGACATAATAAAAGCCTAGATCTTCAAGGTAGAAGTAATATTTAAAGTTGAATTAGAATTATTTTGGCTCCGAGTAACAAAGAAATCCAAAATATGGGTGGCTTAAACAAGACAGAATTTCATTTTTCACTCACATTTTTAAAAAAGTCTGGAGGGAGTCAAACCTGGGGGTGGTATCATGTTTCCACAGAGTGGTCAGGGACCACTTCGACACTCTCCTCTGCTATCCCTAATTTCTGGCCCTTATCCTCAGGTCAAGATGGCTGTTAGAGCTCCTGTCACCACATCATTTCAGGGAGCAGAAGGACAGAAGGAAGAGAAGAGACAAGAAAGGCACATTCCTTTTTTTTTTTTTTTTTTTTTATGTTCCACACAATACTTTTAATTACACTGATTAGTCAAAGCTAGGTCACACATAATGACAAAGGAAGGTTAGTCTTTTAGATGGAAAGCAATGTTCCAGTTTAAATCTGTAATCTTTTATTAAGGAAAAGAGGGATAATAGATACTGGGCAGTTTCCACCATAATTTGAGTATTAATTAAAATCTTCTCTAGAATGGAGAGAAAAAAATAGAAATTATTTGGCATTAAGACTTCCCTTTTGTTCAATATTTTTGAGAAGGATAAGCAAATTCTCTTGAAATACTTAAGAACTATAAAATAATTAACCAATTGACATACGTCTGGACTAACAAAAGATGGGAGAAAAGGAATAGTTTTTTTTCTTTGTTCCATTTTTTTCAAAATCCTAAGCAAGGACTGCTTGAGCTCAAGAATTTGGCTTTCTCCATGTTTTTGTTTCCAGTGATCTGGAAGTATGACAATTTGGTGGAAGCTGGAACTAAACTATCTATCCCCGTCCTCACCCAGTCCTACGCCCCTTCCAAATGACTCCACTTTCCCATAACTGCCTCCTACAGCCCAAAATGGTTTTTTCACTGCTTCGGGGGAAAAAGAGATAATTCCAGCCCACAATAAGATGAGTGTCCTCTAATGCCATATTTACTATTGACTAGTAAAGGACCAAACTAATTATTATAGTTAAAAAAAAGAAAAAAACTGAACTAGAAAAGAAATTATAACCGCTTCCAGCTACTATTTGTTTGTTTATTCATTTTCCACACAGGATTTTAACTGATGGCTAAATAACTAAATAGAAATATTGAAAGTGAAGGTCTGATCAGTGAAGAAATAACTAAATATTTCTTAGAAAATAAAACCACAGAAAAACCATTGAGGTGGTACCATATGTCTGAAGTTTTAATTAATATATGAGGGTTATTTGAAATGTGAAGTCATGAATCAAAGAGAACTGAAAGGACTTTTTTAATGCTGATAAGATACATTGTCCTTGAATCTTTGCCTGGTCATGGCTGGTGACAGAGATAAGAGGGTAAAAATTTTAAAGTGATGTTCTTCGATCTACTCCCCTTTGTCCTCAGCCTACTGGTAAGGGAAAATGGAAATGCTAGGTGGCATAGAGTAAACCAATCTTGATGTAAAAACTGTAAAACCATAAGAGACTTACAAACTCTCTGCTTAGATTAGAGGTCAAAACTTGATATCCTAAATACTAGGGTGGTTGGGTGGAATGACACAAATGATGGATGGACTTCCTAATTTGGGAATACATAAACTCAGGGTTAGGATGGGAGACACAGGTCTTAAAGATTCAATCCTGGGGGATCCTATCCAGAGATGATATTTAATTCATTTAGCAAGTGGTACTACTCAGGCAGCAAGCCATCAGAAATAGCACTGGCCAGGGCACTAACTCAGAGCCCTACAGCCTCCCTGCTATGCCTTGCATTAACGCTTTAGTTTCTGGATTGTGAGGAGGGTCACAGGACAGGGGAGAAACTGAGGTCATCACATATTTGCCAATCAGTATTTTAATAACACGAATGACTGTCCTGGGCAAACCAGCTGAATATCAGCCTCACTTCCACTCTTCTAGGAACTGATGCGGCCAGACCCATGACCATTATGCCCACACTCTTGCACTTCAGTATCATCCAATTTCAGAAGGTCACTGAGTTGTTGCTACTGTGCAAATGGCCTCCCAGTCCTGGAGAAAAGATTTAGGAAGACACACACTCCACCTCTCGTTAGACCATTAACCACAGTCACACTGGAAACATCAGGCAGATAGTTCCTTTTAGCCTTCCGTGTCCCATATTTACTCAGGACTAAACAGAAATATACAGAAAATAGATTTGTAAGTAAATGCAGAAAATTGAAACATTTAGTCTTATTTAATCATGTCCTTCTCTAATTACACCTTGGTCTCCTCTAGGGAGGTAAATTAGATTGGAATATGCTCTATGTCTTCAATGTGCACATTTAAATCAGTGTCACTTTAATTCTCACTTGTGAATCTGTGTGAATAAGATCATGAAATTATTAAAAGGAGAAAAACACTTAACAAAGGAAGGTTCGTTGATGACACAAATCACAATACCAGGATAGAGTGGCTTATTTAATCTCAAAAAAAGCAGATTCCCTTTAATAGCCTTTTGATATTGTTGTTTTATAATATATAGTAAATCTTTTTCTTTTTGTCTTTGTGGATTTTCATTTTTAATAAAAGTTTTCTTATTTGAAGCTTTTGGAAAGGACTGCTAAAGAAATTTAGTTTCACTTTCTGTTTTATAATCAATTAGGTTCTTGTCTTACTCTTCCATTCCTCACATTACCCCCTCTTATTTGGTTTAAATATCTGTTTTATCTGACTGTGCCCCCTGTTAATCATTTGGTTTTTTATTGAGGTAAAATTTATATAACACAAAATTCACCATTTTAACCATTTTTAAGTGGTACAATCAAGGACATTTAGTATATTCACAGTGTAGAGTACTCATCACCACTGTCTAATTCCAAAATATTTTTATTACCTCCCCAAAAAACCCTGTACCCATTAAGCATTACTCCCCATTGCTCTCCCCCGTCTCTCAGGCCCTAGCAACCACTAATCTGCTTTCTGTCTCTATGCTGTTGCCAATACTGGACATTTCATATAAATAGAATCATATAAGATATAGCTTTTGTGTCTGGCTTCTTTCATTTAGCACAATGTTTACAAGTACATCCATGTATCATTACCTTTTTGTGACTAAATAGTATTCCATTGTTTGTATATACCATGTTTGTTTATCCATTCATCAGTTGCTGGACATTCATGTTGTTACCACTTTTTGGATACTATGAATAATGCTACTGTGGACATTCATGTAGAAGTTTTTGTTTGACATTGATTATCTTGAATATATACCTAGATGTGGAATTGCTGAGTCATATGGTAATTCTATGTTTAATATTCTGAGGAATTGCCAAACTATTTTCTACAGCTGTACCATTTTATATTTCTCCCAAAAATTCACAAGGTTCAAATTTCTCAACATCCTCACCAACATTTGTTATTTTTCTTTGTTTTTTAAATTATAGCTATCCTAGAAGGTGTAAAATGTTATCTCATTGTGGTTTTAATTTGCGTTTCCTTGATGACTAATGACACTAAGCATCTTTTCATGCAGTTATTTGCTATTGGTATATCTTCTTTGGAGTAATGTCTATTCAAGTCCTTTGCCCATTTTCTAAATTGTTTGCCTTTTTGTTGTTGAGTTGTACCTCCCAATCAATCGTTTCAAGTCAAAGTGTTGGTCATTGACTTTTCAAACCAATAATAAAGTTACAAAATGGACTATATAAAATAAATGAAACAAGACTAGACTACTTACCATACTCTCTAAAACACACACACACACACACACACACACACACACACACCCCCTTAGATTTTGATTTTTGTGTTCTAATATTCCCAGCAAGATTAACAGAAAGGTAAGTTATTTCTGGGGAAAATAAAACTATTTTTCAAATTGACAGAAAGGAAGATAATTTACTCATGTATATATTTATTCGATAAATATTTACTGATCACTCTGCTCGGCATTAAGATAATGCACAGGAAGATGCATCATAAAGGAGGTTAGTATCTAGAAAACATGTGGAGTGTGAGGAAAAGTAATGGCAGGAAAAATTTAGTTCACTTTACTTAGAGTTTACAAGAAAATGAAATTCCCAAACAGCCTAGAGATAGATGATCTATGTTTTATCTTCCCTTGCAAAAGATACTTTGTTAAAGAGGAACAATCTTTCCTGTGCCACATACACAAGGATACATCATCCAAACTCGCTCACTCAATGCCTTTGAGTTGGTAGGTGTTTTTACAAGGAGGTGCTGTGTACTGTTCCTTTCAGTTGTCAAGGACAGCCTAGAAGAAGTTGTAGAAACTTGGACTATCGAGGAGATTTCGAACTCAGGTTAAAAAGTGTGATTACAAGTTGGCGTTTTTAGATGGAAATCTAAGGAAGAAATCTACGAAACAAAGGATGAGCCTCCAAAGGGTGAAAATAGTATTTTCTGATTCTCAATGCCTGAGTTTATAGAAAACTGAAGGATTCAACTTTTGAAATGTACAGATGTTTGGAACTCAATAAGTGAGAGGTAGAATATAAACATAAAATTAGTAGTATGCAGTAGTGGTTTAGAACATGAACTTTAAAATCAGACAGATCTGGATTTTAGAACCTTACGTCACTTACTAAATTGTTGATCTCAGTTTCAAATCATTCTTCTAAATCAGCTTTGCGATGCTAGGGTGGGACTCTGTGAACCATCTTTCTGCTTTGTTTTCTGCTCTCTGTTAAACTCTGCCAACAGGAGGTACCAGAGGAAGACTGAAAACCTAGAAAAGAAAGAAGAAAACTGTCTTCCTGCTTCCTTTTGATTTTCTATTACTGTCAGCATCATCCTAGCAACACTTTTGAACCTCAGAAGTAGCGGTTGTTCCCAGAGCGGAAGTTGAATGCAGTTGAATCCAGTTTGCAGTTTTTCGAACACAAGGTTAGCTGTCTGCCACCTTCTCCTCAGAGGCTTGCATTTGAGCCCCAGAAAGACCCATCTTCAACTTGTAATTTTTAATAACTCCAATATTTTCCTTTATTACCCAACCCAAAAGCTGGTAACTGATTCCTGCTCTTGCCCCTTTCTGTGGTATCTTAGTGCTTGGTTTGCCTTTTCAATTCTTTAACAACCTCTAATAATTGTTCGTATTAAATTCTCTCTGTTAAAATAACTGGAGTGGCTTCTGTTTTCTGACTGGACCCTGACTGAAATAGTACCCCAGCTAGTTGCCTCTGGTCCCATTTCTCTCCAAGAGGACTTAGAGTTTTCAGAGGAGCAGCCAAGAAGTTGTTTGCCATCACTGAGAAGCCAGCAGCAACAACAGTGTCAGTATACTAAGGAATCTGATCTTGTGCTTATTTCAACACTTGCGTAAATCAGAGTGACTCAAGTCTCCAGAAAAACCGTCCTGTGAAAAAAGCAAATAAAAAAAGACAGAAAGTAGATTAATGTTATCCTGGGGCTAGGGCCAGGAGCAAGGACTGACTGCAAACAGGTACAAAGGATGTCTGGGGAGTAATGGATTGTAATGATGGTCCCGTAAATTTACTAAAAAATCATTGGATTGTACACCTCAAATAGGTGAATTTTATTATATAAATTATACTTCAATAAAGCTGTTTTGTAAAAGTCAACCTCTGAAGACTAACAAAGGATCTTTGTGATCAAGGCCTACCATAGAGCAAGCAAGAGGGTCATTTAGGCTAGAATTCTCATTTACAATATACCTCAAATTTAGACTTCAAGTGTTATCTTCAAATGAGGTACTATTTCCAGTCACAGAGATACACTGAGAAGATTGAAATAACATGTTCATCACCAACATTAATTATTAAAATATAATCATGGTTTTTGAAACTCTTGGCTTCTTCACATTTGAGGTATTTGTCTCCAATGTCTGGTAGATCCATATTGATGGAACAGGACTTCTCTCTTTAGTATCTGAGCTTATCTCTGAAATGTTTCAAATTCAAAATCACAGGAGGGGAGTTAGAAGAGTGAACACTTGCTAAGCATCTCCTATGGAACAGGCATCATATATATATTTTTTTATTATTTTTTTTTATTTTTTTTGCTTTCCACCATAATTCAAGCTCATTTTTACAATAAATGTGATGGGCATTCCAACCCAAACATTTTATTGTGAAGAAAATTGAAGCACTCAAAAGTGAAATAACTTGCCTAAGATCACATACTCAGTATGTAGGATAAGTTACATTTAAAATCCCACTTTTCTAACATAAAATGATATTTCTCTTAAAACCTTGGCACTTCTTTTAGTGAAGCATATCTGAGAGCCAAGAGAGAATTCTACAGGGTTATGCCTTTGAATATAAAGGCTATAAGTTAAATAAAGTTAAATAGCACATTCCCGTTTATGGTTGCATAAATTATGAAGGTAGAAGCTGTCAAAGGATAGGTGACCCGCACTGTATCGTACACAGGTATAGAATGTAGATATTTTTTCCCTTGTTTCTTTAGGTTCTCATGATTCAAATCCTTGGCAACACTTTGCATTAAGTTGTTTTATACTGTTCCATGCTAAGAAGTGATAAACTCTGAGAAAGTACAATCCTTTTGTTCCAAACCTATGGGAGCAACATTGTACATTCTGACTTTGGTAGTCTCTATGGTTATGCTTACACGTTTAAAGCTGGTGTTCCCCTGGAGCCACCCAAGCCAAGGTTATCAACTTAAAAAATATATCTGAAGAGCAAAATGCATCTTTTCTATTGAGAAAACTAACAAAAAGCAGAAATAGTGTGTTTTAAAAACACATACAATTTTTAAAAATTATTAAAGGAAACATCAGAGCTTGTTTGTCTTTTTTTCCCCTCGAAATGAACTTCGTCATCTTTTAAAAGAGAAGAGGAAAAAAATCAGCTAAAATTGTTTGTTGATGTTCAGGTCCAACCATGACAAAATTTTAAACAGAAATGTGAATACAGGTCCTCGATCCCAATATTTTACAATAATATGAATGGTTTAAATATTTTACCACCAAAAATGATATTCATCTTGTTAGTATATATCCTATAATTTGATTAAAAACTGACATTAAAACTAAATTCCCATCCTGTGGCAACAGCATAAAGGCCAAATCTACTCAGTGCTTTGGTTCTTGAAAAGGTCACTATGACAGAATTCCAGTGACATACAATACAAAAGTTCACATTTTCCACCTTGAGTGAGGAACATAACGGCATAACTGTAGTTAAAGGGTTTAACTAAGGCTATTTCCATTGAAAAATAAATAATTTTTTAAGTGAAAATACTTTCCTTGGTTACATCAGAGGAGTTTGAGAGATAAATACTAAGGAGTTTGAGAAATAAATAAAGGAATTTTTACTTTTCATATTGTATTATCCTGTGCTTAAACTTTAATGAAAATGCTGAAACTTTTATTTTATCATGATCATGCATTGCTTTGTTAATAAAAGAAGTAATTGCTTTTAAAAAGGAATCTTTCAAAAGAAGAAACAAAAATGACTTTTAAAAAATCACATAATTTTAAAACAAATTTTTCCATTACAGATGGATAATGCAACCCCAGGAGACATATGCTCCCTAGGGTAAAATTGCAATTATCAATAAAAACAAAACAAGAAGCAGTTTTAATGCCTAGAGGAAGAAAATACAGAGTGTGTGTCCTGTGGCCTTTGAGTAAACCAGAGGTACTCAAAGTATCCATCCACAATAAGATCAGGAGTCTGTGCCAGAATATAAATTCAAATACTGCTCCCTTCTATGAAAAAGCCTCCCTACCAAAAATAAATAAGTCAGATGAACTGAAATGTGTGCTTACTGTAAACTGATTCACATTCTGATGCAAATTGGTCACAAATGGTTAGACAACCAGAGACTACACTCCCAGTAGCACTGAAGCCTACTTACTCCTTTCAAAGGAATACTGAAAGGAGAAAGTTGCAAATTGTAAATCAGTCAGGGGTCAGTGTAGGCAATAGAAATCACTCTACATATTTTAAGCAGAAAAGGAATTAAAACAAGGAATTCAGTGCTTGCAGAAATATCAGAAGGCTAGGATCAGGGGCACCAAGTCAAGAAGGCGTCGCCTAGCCAAGCTGAAGAATTTCCACCATAACCACAATCCAGAGATCAGGAAGTTATTACTCTCATTGCCACCGCTGCTGCTGCTTTTTTTTTTTTTTAAATTATAAAATAAGCCATACCGTAGCAGGCAAATCATTTTAATATGTTTCAAGAATCGAATACTCTGTATGGAATAGTAACTAAGGAAAAAATCAAGACAGAGAAAATTAATAAAAAAGAAGACACAGAAAAACTTTGAGGGTCATAAAATTACCAATACAAAAGCAACAAATTAAAAAAACAAACATATGCAATTACAGATTTCAGTAACACTAGTAGCCAGAACATACCCAATGAATTATTTAATCATCAAGTAGTTTATTAATTTTGACAAAAGGCTGGCCATTACTGCTTCTTAACATTCCTTAAGCTGGTAAGTAGGCAAAGGAATTCTGAGTCTGGTCAATGTAATAGCCCCTAACGCTCATGAGCTTGCTTGCCAACTGAAAATGGACTCCACCTCCTTTTGACCTTCCAAATATCATACTAGTACAGCCCATTCAAACAATCTATCTTGCAACCAAAATCCTAGCTTCAAGGAAGTCTAACGAATGTAGTCATTAGCTTTTCAGCTCCTGAAGAACAAGACTTACAGAAGAATGCGAGAATAGAGTTAAATACTAATTGATTATATCTAACCTGAAAAAGAGATGTCTTATACGAAAGAGTCTTCAGATGAAGGACTTTCTTACAGAAGAATAATTAGACTTATTCTGAGTAATACCTTAGAGCAGGCTAGAACACTTGATCTGCCCTGGTTTATCTCCTTAAAGGGGTGTTCACTGAGATCTCTGCCTTTGCGTTGAGTTCACTTCTGCTTTATGTATGTTCATTCTGCGACCCAGGCTGAAAAAAACAGTGGCTACCCAGGGCATGATCTCCTCATGGTGATCAAGCCAAACTACACAAGCACATACAAGGTCTCTGCTTACATAGCTTCTATCAACATCTCATTGTCAAAAGCAAGTCATATGACCAAGTCTAATATCAATGGAATGTACATTCCACCAAAATAGAAAGGCACTGCAATATTACATAGCAATGGGCATAGATGTACCATCACAGGGAAGACAAGAGTTGGGACCCATAACCCAATCTATAACAACTTCCAAAATCTTTCTCAATGCTGCAGTATTGCATTCTGTAATTCTACAGCAAATTCGTGAGAATGTGTGAACTCCTTCAACTCTCCAGTCATTTACTTTCTTGCCTCCCTCAACTCCCTCAAAAGACCACAGACCTTTAACTTCAGACACAGCTATCCTTTTCTAAGCCCTTTTTATCTCAAAGGAAGAGTTACCCCTCTCTCCAACCAAGACCCATTCCCAAACTCTGTCATAAATTTCAACCTCAGTCTCAAAGACTTTGATTCATCTCGATTCCCTTTCTTCTCTCCTAGATCTTGATCTTGCCCCCTTTCCCAACTTATAATCAAGCATTTGGCCACAATATTAAAAATAAAAGCTCTCCTATAGCATTACATCTCCATCACTCTGCAGCACTTCGAAATCTGGCCAAAATGGCATAATACAAAAAATGAGGAGATCATATTTGCCGAGTTTACTGTTTATTGTTATAGGGTTTAGTGAGAAAAAATATATGGCACTCTTCCTCTTTGAAGTAACAGCTAAATGCACCTATCAACTTCCTATGCCCTCAGGACCAGCCAATCTGAGCATAATTTTGAGTCTTCAGGGCAGATACACTTAACCCAGCTTTCTGCGTCACTATCTAGGTAGAAGAGGCAGAAAAAAAAGTTCAAATCCCATTATACTCCCGTGATCGGTTTTGTTCATAAATAAGTTCTAATCAAGAAAAATGGACCAATAGCAACTACCTAGGACCCCATGAAGACATGTGGAAACAGATGTGTATGGATAACTTATCTCTCATGGAAACTAGAGGACTGGAAAAGAGGTACTCCCCTCCAAGAATTACTTTACAGGTCTTTAATTTGCCTGAGCTCTCTGGGATATTTACACTATTGTGCCTTCTTCAATATTTGCACTTCCCTTTCTCTGGAAAGCTTTTTTTCCTTTAACTTACAAGAAACCCCCTTTTCTAGGTCTTCTTTTTAATAGCCTGATTTGTTCTATTTTATCTTCTTAATGGAGTGATTATGAGGATAATGTGACTATTTTCCCATTCTGCAGTGTCCCTTGGAAATCCCATTTGCTCCTGCAACTTTCACTGTCACTCATGTGCTCTATATCCATATAAGGAGATATTTATCTGCCTACCAAGCATTTCATCTCAAAGACGCCCATACACATCTCAAATGTGAAATAGATTTGCGATATTTTTCCCAAAGCAAGTTTTCTCCTCTCTTGTCTCTGCCTTTGTGAATGGCACTAACATTCACCCAGTCTCCTGAAAGAAACATCCTTACTCCTCTCTCGTCTCTCCCTCTCTGCCCTCTCTATCACATTATTAGATCTGCGAATTTCATTCCCTAAATATTTTTCAAATCAGTTTCCTCATTTCCACTCCTACAGTTTTTGCCTTGGTTTGAACCCTTATTATCTATTCAAATTTAGTTTACTACCAATAGTTTCTCCACTACTATAACCCAATTTAACTCCCTTATAGTGGACATCTTTTGTTTGTGATTGTTATTTTTTTATCTAACATAAATTCTTTTGTTAGCAGCACTGTAATTATGCTGAATGAATATAAAATCCCAGTGTGTATTTTCTTTTAAAAAAAATCATTTTCAATTGACGATCTGTGTGTGATGTATATGGCAGGTCCCCATGGACTGGAATATTTGAGTAACCAAAACTGCCTATTGCTTGATAATGATGGTGAGCAGAATAATTACAAGATGTGTTGAAGGTCAGGGAATTAGAGAATGATAAAAGATTTCATAATAAAATTAAATCCATCAAAACAGAGAATCAATGATTCTTCGATTTCTCCTTCCTGGTCACTAATAATGTTTTAATATCTTAGAAGCTCAACTGTGTAGCTTCCACGGGTTTTGTTTTAATTGAACATGGTTCTTTTGAGTAGTATTGCTTCTGAAATAATATCCAAGTTAGTGAAACATACTCCATAAGCTTATGCTATACAAATTTGTGCTTTCATCTCTGTAACTCCCCCTAAAACACTTTTCTATCAAAGTAACAGTTACCTTAGATGTGTTCAAACCCACCTAAACATAAAGTATTCACTTTAGTCTGTCACACACTCTTTTCTCCACCTTATATACTAGAAGGAATCCTTTGGTTTGAAAGCTTTGCCAGTGTTTGAGAAAGTAAATCACTTTCAAGTTCAGGGTGAATATTTTCAAAAAGATTTTACAAAGTATTTTAATGACAACAAGGTCTCTTTTCCCCCACCCTCAGCTCAATCCTGATTTTGAACTCTAAATTTAAACACCAAGCTTAGATTCTTAGACAGTAAGAGCTGAAAATTATTTTTGTTTCTATCTCAATCCTACGTACTTATTTTACAGCCAAAGAGACAGAGACCTGGAGAGAGGGAAGCATTTGTTCAAGGCCTTGATATCTTTGACATGATTGAGATTTGTTTCCCTAAAAGTCTCAGGATTTTGAACAGCAGAGATTTCAGTAACTCTCAAACTGTGACACCTGTCTTGCCTGATTCCCTGGCTTCTGGCTTTAACTCGGGTGCCATTCATGGTTCCCCATGAAAGGTCAACTTTGGCCTCTTTTTCCTTAAACCTGAATAGGCTTCTTCAAGCCCTTCTCAGAGGGAGGGCAGAATCATTGAGGTTGGGGTCAGAGATTTCTACTAAGTCTGAACAATCAGCCACTGCTTCTGGTGGCTTATACTCCCTCTCAGAACAAACAGCCCTGGTGTAGATGCTGTGTCTGGCTCACAGAAGCAGCTGGGTAACCAAAATGAAAGACAAGAGATGACTCTGGCTTCCCAATATAACTGGCGGCTGGGGGAGGGGAAATGGGAAGGCAGTGGCAGCAGAATTTTCTCTTCTCCAGTTACAAAATTACAATAGTTGGAGTTTCCCCCTTGCTGTTTGCAATCCCCCTACACACACATACATACACACACAATGACAACCAAAACCACTACCTGTCCTAGCCTTGAGATTTTGCTGTATATTTATACCTGTTAATCTGGAGGTGGAGTGGGAAAAAATGATACAATATATTTTCTCCATGTATCTTACTCTCATAGAATATCCTGTATTTTATAACCTCTTTGAAGCCCAGATTTAAATTTTTCCACTCTTTCCAGAGTCTTCATCTTCACTTAGTATCCTATGTATGAGGAATATAAAGAAACAATTGATATTACAATAAATGGCTTTCAACTTTCAGCAAAAAGAAGGTGCAAGTGTTCATTTTTCTATTTTTTTTTGTAACCCAAGAAGACAAAAAAGCAACAGATTCTAACTCAAAATAAAGAATATGTATACTATTATACCATAAAATGTGAAATCAGATGTACATTAAAGTGATGATATACCCATCACTGGAAGTATTCAAGCAAGGATCGAAGTATTCAAGCCATGTTGATCAAGATTTTGTTAAAAGGGGTTCTGGCATCTAGCTAAAGGGTGGAAGATGTGGTCTTTAAGTCACCTTCTAACATTGAATTCTTTGAGCCCATTTTGTGGATATGCACTGTTATAGAACTAATGGGAAAGTAGATTGTAAGTAGGAATAAAGGAAGTGCAGAAGCAGCCTTCATGGAAGCTAGTGAGGTAGATTTCAAGGAGACACCAGTTCTACAAATCAAAACATCAAGGCAATAAGTCCTTGCTTTAGTCAATGTTTATCTTTCGGGTTAATCTGTCTAGAAGTTGAACAAAAACAAGAATGAAATGCTCTGGCTATCTTCTCCATATACATAATCGCTTAAGCAATGCAAGTTAGACTGGTTACTGGCTGGGAAAAAAAAATTGACTATTGGGAATGTTCTTTTTGCAAAGAACATTTTAAAGGCAAAATGGCCTAAAGAGCTTGTAAAAAGTCATTATTCTCTGAGAATTGAGTAGAATTGTAGTTAAGACAAACAATAGTTGTCATTGAACTCAGCAGTAGCCAATGGAGAGAACCCATTCGTAAATGTGAATTAACTAGTTAATACAATTGTGAAGTGCCATTGATCCTACACAGTATGAATGATAACGAGGCTGACTACTTTTACTTCTTTTTCCTTTCCGATCACAAACCCACAGATTGTTGCTGTTACTGTTTTTAAAGGTAGAAACTCCACATTCTTCGAAAAGTGTCCCTCCCACTGCACAGCTTCCTCTTTCAGAGAAGGAACCAGGCAGACAAAATTGGTTCAGAATCAAGTACTAGAAGAAAAAAAACCCATGATCCAAAAGAAGAGGCCACTTAATGTAACAAGGACAAAACTATCAATGCAGTACGGGAACAAGAGTTACAGATTTGTGAGCAGTGGTGTATCAAGGATGGGGGTGAGTATTTTATCACTGACATTGTTTAGAATTACTGATACATGATGATAAGACAAAGAGGACCAACTTTTAGTCAGTTTTATTGTTTTTCAATTTTACCACCTGAGGTAAGGCACTATTTATGAACATTTCCTAGCTTTTTTCCTTCATAGTCTTTCTCTAACACACCTCCTTTTGGAGTAATATTTCATGCTTGCTGGTCCTCATGGCCTCTTTTATACAAATCAGGATAAGGAATAAAAATATTCAAGAAATGGGGAAATGGAAATAAGAACAAAGAGCCAAAGATAATCTAGGAGATTTTTTTCTAATTCCAAGGGAGATATTTAAAAGAACAGAAAAAGAATAGGTCATCTAAAAAGGTACAAATGAGTGTAAGACTACTCCTGTTCTACTACCATCATAACCACCATAACCACCTCAGTGGAATTGAACGTGCAGACAGGATTCAAGAGGCAAGAACCTCTTGAACTGAACTTCGAGAAGGGGTGGGAAAAGGAAGTGAGAAAGGTTCGAAGGTAACGATGGCTCAGAAGCCGTTCAGTTCAAACGAAACTGGAGAGATTGGAAAAAGAAGAAAGAGACTACAAGTGAACAACCTGGCCTTGTTTGTTTAATAAAACTAAAAGCAGATTCTTTTGGGCTCAAATTGTAATGGTCAAAACGCTATCTTTATTGTCTTTAACCTGGGGAGTTCAATATGTTTTAAAACTCTTAACGTACAAACCTCTTTCTAATTTCTCTAAGAGTCATTTCTACTCCTGTTTCAACTAGGGAAAAAAACAGACACAGAGGCTTAATTAATTGAATTCAGGTCACACAGCAAATGTAGAATGCCTCAGAAGGTAATGCACAGGCTTCACGAATCCCATTTCATTACCCCCTTCACTAAGCCTTTCCCTTTTCTTCCCCTCTTGACATCAATTGTCAAAGTCAGCCAACTCCAGCACACATACAGTAAAATTTCACGTTTCCATGGTTTAACTATCCCAGAAAGATTGTGACTTTAAGAATATTACTGAAGTTAGCATAAAAATCTGTGGTTTCTCTCTGCTGTCTTTAGAATGGAAACATGTGACAGTCAACCTGAGAAATGCTGAGCCAGACTCCTCTTTTTCTAACCCCTTTTTCCTTTCTCTATTGCGAAAATTCAGCTAACTCATCTGCAGCCTTATTTTTATTTTTATTTTTTTAGAAAAATTGATGAAAATCTATCTTGGGAGATGGATCAGTATATACTCCAGATGAGTAGGTGTTATGTAAAGTTGTTTTATGAAGATGTACAACTGTGTGTACTTAGACACGTGTAATTACTCATGCATAGATGCACACACACTTAGACGTACTTCCTTTGCTATTTATTTTTGCCTCAATAACTGAAAAATAATCTCCTTTATGCCTTACCCTGGGTACTCTTCATTCCTCTTCAAATTAGTTTTGAATTGTTCTGGAAACAATCAAAGGAAATTTCAGGTGTCAGAAACCTGATTGGAGTTGTTGGATTTCTAGTTATCTTCAGCTTCACAGTCAAACAACCATAATACAGTCTAAGAGGTGTGTGTAAAAATATTCTTCCTCTCAATCACTGTCTTGCCTTTTCCAATTTCTCACTACCAGCGTTGGGAGGAATTCTTCCAGGGAACTGGTACTCTGTGGGCATATTTCTTATACGTAACCATTAATGACGGCCTCATCCTAGCCACTCTTCTCTTATCTTTTCCTCGTTATAAGGAAAGAATTTATTTTTCTCTTTCTTTCTCTGCCCTCCACCCCTCATATGAAAACTTTCTGCATTTGCCAGGGAACCATTATATGTCTGAAAAGTGTATTTGACAAAGAGAATAAATAAGTCTAGACTCTCAATGTGACATAGGAGGAATGTGTCATCTGCAAGATAAAGTCCACGTTCCTGAAGGTAGCACATATCTGGCTCTTGTTTACTTCTCCAACCATATCCAGTGCCAATCGTCTGCATGACAGCTGCACCAAATTACATATTTTTCTCAAGAAGCACCCTGTCATTTCTCATCTCTATGTCTTTTGTCACACATGCACTTGACCTGCCTTGAATGCCTGTTTCCAGCTTATCTGCCTGATGATGTCCTACTCATTCCTCTAGAGACAGCTCAAGGGGCTATTCTGTAAAGGCACCACCCAAAAAGTATTCATCATCAGTTTTTTGTGTGTAGTCTCTTGCTCTTTTATCATTATATTGAAATTTCATACATATTTTTTCTTACTATGTTATGTTTTCCAAATGACATTTTGTCTTGTTTTTTCAATAGCCAGAACCTACTGCAGCATCTACTCATATAACAGGCTTTCACTAAATGTGGCTGAATGAATGAATAAATGAATCTGAATCTATCTTTTCTTTAGATCCAAATGAAATTTTAAAATTACTTTAGGACTTTTTCATGAGACCTAGCAGGCTAGCACCGTTGCATCATTATTATTGAAGGCACGTAGGCTATCTGACTCCATGCAGAGAAAATTAAAATAACAAAAGCAGAGATCTTATCCATTAGGAAATGTGTGTAGTGCTGACTCTCTGATATTTATCTTGCTCACTCCTAATTTCTTCAGATCCCTCACATCAGAGAAGTTAAGATCTTCCTATGCCTTATCTCTGAATAAATTAAATTTCTGCTTGGAGCCAGAGGACAGTTTTACATAAAGGAGGTTTTAAAAATGAGAAAATTCTTGCAGAAGTGATTTCAGAGCTGGGTCCTCAATTGCAACAGGACAGTATGTCAGTGACCTTTAAATTCAATAAAGGACTCACAGCCTAGACTCTTATTGTTTTTCTCAGGGTGATGGGGTCAAAGTGTTCTGGGAATCTTGCCAAATGTCCCATCTCTAACATCCAGGATTTAAAAAAAGAGTATGTGATTTTCTACCATTTTAAGCATTCAAATTATTATTACTCAGTAAGAACTGGTCTTGGGTTCTCTTTGACCCGGAAACTTAACCAGTATTTCTATACTTTCGTAGTTAACTCACATGTAATAGATCAGGGAAGAGTTAAAAGATTTAGAAGAGATAAAAATAATTTCCCTTTTGGGATAACAGCAGTTTGAGGGTGAGCCATAGGTTTGACAAGTTAAGTATAGCTCTTCTCCTAGTTTCTGGGATAAAGGGAAGTTTTCCAGCTAAGAACCAAGACGATAGAAAGGTATCTTTAGAGAAACAGACTTCCTAGTGGCACTGGGCCAGACACAGTTTCTTTCGGCTTCAGTTCTGAAGGGCTAGACAAATAATCCCTCACTGATCCCTAAGATTTAGGGATCATCAATATCCAAAGATCAAAAACAGCTTGCTCACAGATCTGTCTGGAGTGTGGTCAGTGTGGCTTAGGCAGTTGGACCAAAGTCACCAGAAAGCCCCAAAAAATTATCTTAGTAAATGGCACCAAATCCTTTCTTGAACAGTAGAGATTATAATAAGCAAATTAATTAAACACCAGAAATATTGATCAGTGAGGTCATTAACTCAATACCCATGAAGCCAAACATAGGCTTCCATAGACAACTGAGAGTTCTGAGCAAATAGTCAATAAAATAGCACAACCTTATTGAAAGAGATGCAAATAGCAGCACAAGGATGGAACACAAAGACTAGAAAGCCCTTTTCAGGTAATTGGAGAGCTTAGGTATTTGGCCCTCTAAGACAGGTTGTTCATACTGATATGTAAGCAATATAGACATGTAAATTCACTGTAAAAGCAATATAGAAATGTAATGACTTGAAAAAGAATGAATAAGAAAAAGAAAAAAGAGCAATATTAATAAAGGCAGAGAAACTTCACATATTAAATTAAGTGTAAATATATAGGAAATGTAATGAGCCTTTAAAACATTGCTAGAGACCTATGAACCAAAGATTTTACCAAGTTCTATAAGAGGAACCAGTAGTTTAAAAGAGTCATTCCTCTAGATAAACCTAAGTAAACAATTTGAAAAACTGTTTATAGTTTACCCTTTGTGTCAGTCTATCTTTGTTCAATTAATTTCTTTGTGTCTACAGTCCAAAGTCGAAGTTAAAGTATCCTATTCAGCTCTGAGATTAGAAACATTAGGGGGAAAAATAATTCAATCCGATATATATGACTTTGGTGACTTGACAGCAATAAAGGAGACAAGATCTTTCAAAACAGTTCTACTGGTAAATTTCTTGTGCCCGAACTAAAACCAAGGTTCCTCAATCCCAGTACTTTTGACTTTTTAGACTCGATAATTTTTGCTCTGGAGGGCTGATCTGTGTATTGTACGATATTTAGCAGTATCTCTGGCCAATAGCACACACACACTTACACTAGTTCTGTCAACCAAAAATGTCTTGGAGGCAGGGGAGTGGGGAGGACAAGCAGGCAGCAAAATTGTCCCTGGTGGAGAAACACTAAGGCTAAAATCTAAATCTAAATCTAAATTGAACATTGCAATTAAATTGAACAAAGCAAACAATGATGATAATTGCTACTCCACGTCATGATCATGGAGCATTTCAAGTTTAAATTTTTGGGCTTAATAAATTCTTTAGATCAAATTTCCAGCAGACTCTATGATTTTTGCAAATGTCATTACATATTTACATGCAGGCAGTTAATTGAAGTCAAATTTAAACTATCGGTGTTGAACTAAAATCTCCAAATTTCCCTCCCATAAAATGGAAATATGTGTGGGCACAAGAAAGGAAAAGAAGTACATGACCTTTTGTTTGCTCTTTTTTAAAAATATATGCATCTTTTTTAAAAAATAAACATTTCTGTTCACTTTTTAGGGCACATTACAATCTACCCTTGTCACTCTGACAAATGTTTCCTTCATTGTTAGAAATAATTCAAACTAACAAAGGAGGAGATGGGCTGGCACTCTTACAAGCATCTTGAATCTATGTAAAGTTGGGTTTAATCACTTATCGATTCATACAGGTTCTCTGCATTGCTTTCCCTGAGCAGTTTCTAAAGGAGAGGGAAAAAAAGAAATATAACAAAGTTCTTGTCCTAATGGCAGAGTCATTTGCAGTGATCAACTGCCAGTCATATGATTTTGACGAAAAATGGCTCATAAAGAGGGATTCCTGCAAAAAGAGAGAATACCAGTAGTTACCTTTTGACATTCGGAAGACAAATTGGAATATGATTGTGGTTCCCAGTACTGCAGAATCTGTGGAGTAATTAGCCATTCACACTCCCTCTAGGGTTCCCCTGACACTACCGCCTGTCCAGGAGTTTTTTAACAGATTCTAAATGATTCTCAAGGTTATTTTACTATCCCTATTCTGACACTTAATGTGGACTCACATAAGAGGCTCTTTGTGTCTTAGATGACACAAGCGAGTAACATAGTTTTATGATGTCGAAGCCTGGATATTTTAAGGTTCTTCTCTAATTCAAATGTTCTTGTCCACCTGGCCTCTTATATGACCACACCTCACACACTGACCAACCAATGAAGTTTGAATTATTTATTCTACAGCCTGAGGTTAATGGTGCACCTCAGTCTTGGAAACGACATTTGTAATTGGTCTCCTTGGCTGCCTTCTTTCCCAAATGCCTTTTGACTTGTGTTGCCTCACACATTCTCTTTGCCTCATGAGACCCTCAGGGAGAATCTTGACCATGTTTCTGTTGTAGAGTCCAAATTTTTTACTGACTACCCCGTGAACACACGAATATTTACCTTTCCTTTATAAAGAATAAAAATGAAGGAACCTGCTATCGATAATAAAATATGCAGAGGTATATGGTCTAGATTTATTCAAAATGCTAAATCTTAAATCATCTTTTTACTGTACTTCAGGGTGTATTGTATTTTTCCAAAGTTGGCAGCAATATCTCCCATACCACATGTTCTTCTAAAACTTTGCAACTTCCCCCATCAAGAAATGAAGCCTATACCCTCTCCTCTTGAACATGTAACTGCCCCAACCAACCAAGTATAACAGAAGAGAGACCTTGTGACTTTTGAGGGTAGGTCATAAAAATGCCATATATTTCTGCCTTGTTCTCTTAGGATACTCAGTGTTGGAACCCAGTTACCATGCTGTGAAGAAGCCCAAAAGATCTGTGGAGAGGGGTATGTGGAGAAAAACTAAGGACCCTGAGCCACAGAACTGTCTGAGCTCCCAGTTGACAATCAGTATCAACTGTTGGCCAGATAGGTGACTGTGCCATCTTGAAAGTTAATCCTCCATTCCCTGAGTGAACCTACTCAACTGACCCCATTAGAGTAGAGACAAGCTTGAGACGCAGTAATTTGAATTCTACCCACATTGCAGATTTCTAAGCAAAATAACCAATTGTTGCCTAAAGCCACTAAATTTTTGGTTAGTTTTTTATGCAGCAATAGATAGCTGATATGAACTTTATTATTTCAAGAGATAGTAAGTACATTTCAAACAATGAGTTCTAGGAATTTCTCTAAGTAAAACTCTTGGACAAGTGGCAAGGTAAATATTTTTAAATGGTGTTTATTAGATTGTTTACATTAAAAAATTTTTAATCTAAATGTCTAATCATTTGGTATTGTTTAAATAACATATGGCACATTTGCACAATTGTGCGATTGCACAATTGTTGGGCCATTGTTTGAAAGGGTGGAATTTGAAGTACAATGAGATAGAAAATTTTCAATAATGACTAAAATAGCAATTTTTAAACAGTATGTATACAATGATTCACATTTCATGATATGTGTTTCTGTGTGGACATGCATCTTTATATATGGGACAATCTTAAAATATATACTCCAAAATATGTATAAAGGTTACCTCTGCGTGAGGGGCTAAAGGGAGATTTATATTTTTTCTTGCTCTTCTGAATATTCTAACTTTTCTCCACTAAACATATAAGGCTGAAATAATTTCTAAAGTATTTAACAAAACAAATCGAAGGATTCTCTTTATAATTTTGGTATGAAAGAAAAAATTATGTCAGGCCATTTCTGTTAGTAGTTGTGTTTCTGGAAAATGGACTAACCTGCAGCACATTCAAACACACACCATGGTGGCTTATATCATCACAAGACTTATCTTCAATTCCTACTTTCTTATTTCCCCTATTTGCGTCAGGAGGATACAAATTTCTCTTCTTTCCAGTGTCAATGAAAACTCAATCTCTGTAAATTTAAGGACTTTTATTTGGGCCTTACTGAGGTCTAGAGCCCTGGAACATAAATTCAAGAATCAAAAAAAATGCTCTGTCTTTGTAAAAGTGTTTATATAGACAGAAAAGCAAGGAAAAAAGTATATCTGGTACATCAAAAGTTTCAATTAGAATACATATATTTCAAAGATTAACAGTTTTACATCAAATAAAAGGAATGCATAGATAAAGTTGGGTCATCGTGCCCTCTGGTTTCAGAGAGTCCGGGAACAGGGTCTGCAAACAACTAAATTGCCTGGAGACTCTTTGAGATGCATTTTTATCAGGATGTAGAAAGAACGGGCACTGTTTTCTGTCATCACTGACCTTTAGTTTTGAAATTCTGCAGAAGGTGTACTTGACTAGCTAGTCCCCAGGATTCATGCCTTAGTGAAAAATTTAGGGAGGCTCATGGCTCTTTCTTGGTTACTGACTTAGCTTAAGCACTCTTTCCTTTCCTCACCAGAGTAGCCATCAATCAGCCAGGGCCTTAAATGCACTCAAAAAAAACTGCATGACAAATTAGAATCTGGCAACAGCAGCAATAACATCGGCATCTAGAATGATTTTTTAAAATATCAGTCGCTATGGGAAGAGTGATTCAAGAAACTGTTTCATGGGGAAGGGAAAGTTAATACCATGGGTCTGAAAGGGCAAGTTTGGATGAAACCCTAGATGAAGGCAAAGAGAAGAAATTAGTCCCCAAAACAAGGCAACTTTGCCATCCTGATCTAAAACATTTGAAACTGGCTATCAGAAGGAGTTTTTCCCACTTAAGTATATACACTCTGCCTATGCTCTGTTCCTTTTCCTACACTAAGAGCTCATATTATTAATGTATCAGCACATCGTACAACTCCAGGCTTTGAACACATGTGTGTAGGGGGCGGGAGGGTGGCGGTAGAGGAATGTCCTATCACCAGTCCTGTCATTTGAACTTGAAACTTAAGCTCTTCAAGAAAAGGACTTCAGCTGCATAATTTAAATGGTTGTCATGGAAGTGGCAAGCTCATTCACTTTGGAATAAAAAGAAAAGTCTGCTGCTATATTTTCCTCTATTCTCTCTCTTTTTCTTCCTCCAAAAGAGAATTTTTATTGAAGTGACTTGCTGTAGAACACAGCAAAATTTCATTTTACCACATGGGCTGTGGTTTAACTGAAACCATCTAACCCGGTGTCAAAGCCCAACCTCAAAGACTCTGAACTCTAGGTCTGTAAATAAAGTTGGTTCTCAGTGCCTGTTATAGGTCACCAAGGAATAAAAGAGAGGAGCTGGGGGGTTAGATAAAATATATTACTGGAGTAGGTTACCTTCCTGGGTGGTTATCCCAGTAGAAGGTAAAATGCAAATATCTCCAAGAAGCTAACCCAGGTTCTCCCAACCACATGTAGGAGTCCATGGTCTCTCTCTGATTTAGAGAGGCAAGGTAGGAGAGATCAGAGAATGCCAACTGTGAATTGCTTATTGATTTCTAAGTAGCTTAAGTCATAACCAAGTACAAGCCAAGGGATATATAAATTTTACAAGGAAGATTTGGAATGCTCCAGTCTTAGGGGTTTATTCTTGCGCTCCCACTTACTGATGTGCATTGACTTGGCTGGACTACTGAGTGCCCAGACATTTGGTCAAACGTTTTTCTGGTTGTCTTTGTGAGGGTGTTTCTAAGTGAGATTAACATTTGAATCAGTTGATTGAGTAAAGCACATTGCTCTCTCTAATGAGGGTGGGGCCCATCCAATCAACTGAAGACCTGAATAGAACAAAAAGGCTTTGTAAGAAGGATCTCTTCCTGCCTGACTACACGGCATAGAACACTGGTCTTTTCCTGCCTTCCGATCCTGACTTAGACCATCGGCTTTCCTGGTTCTTGGGCTTTTAGACATACGCTGGAACTACACCATCGGCTATCCTGAGTCTCCAATTGCCTTGCTGACTGTAGGTGTTGGGACTTCTCAGTCTCCATAATCATGTGAGCTAGTTCCTTAATATATCTAGATATCTAGATGATAGTTAGACAGATAGATTGACAGATGATAGATAAATGATGATAATGATAGATAGATACATGATAGATAGATAGATGATAGATGATAGATAGATAAATAGATAGATAGATAGATAGATAGATAGATAGATAGATAGATAGATAGTTAGATAGATTCTATTTCTCTGGAGAGCCGTAATACAACATACTTCCTCAGCTGTGATATGAGGGTAAGGCCCTCTGCAAATGAAATTAATTAAATGCAGTATATCAGCCCTGGTACATAGTAGGCATGTGATACATATTGGCTTTCTTCCTAACCCTTAATAAGTTTCCTGCAATAACATTTGCTTGCAAGTTCTCCTCTTTTTAGTAAATCGATATTCTAAAAGATATTCATATTAAGTTCATTGGGTATGGATCATGGTCCACAAATCCAGGTATATAACAAACATCATTATATTTCCTTCATAGCAAAACTCGATTCAGACCCCCAAGCACTCATTCTACCAGACAGAAGGCAAATTCTCTGTCACTACTGAGATTTCCTCCACTGTCACTGGAAGAATTCAAGATATTCAAATGTAGTGCCCAGAAAAAAGAAAAGGGAACATCTAATCTCTAGTCATAGCTGACAATCACATCGGCCAAGTCATTCCTTGATGTTCAGACAGATCTGCTTCTGTGCCATGCACAGTTTCCTGGAATCTGGGTGGAGGCTGGACTTCCTGGTGCCCAGGGCCCCACCCCGCAAGTCGCCTAACCCTACCTTGCACAGCACCCATGATCTTCAAGACTCTTTAGGTACTGCCACCTCAGACGGGATCTAGTCATAGGAAACTTCTCATATTTATATCAAAGTTCTCTTGATTTGAGAAAATTTAAAATGTATTGACCTACTATTTAGCTAAGTAAGCGTTACAGAGTATAAAAGCACATCAGACCACCTGAAGAAATGAAGGAGCAGTAATTTCTATTATTATCCTGTGTTTTTGGTAAACCTAATTTTTGGAGCCAACTCCAGGAAAAATCTGGAGTGTAAATAAATTATACTCACTTTCGAAGGTTGAAATATATTTTATTATCCTATCATTCATAAAGCAATGCCATTGAGAATGTATATTCATAGTTTTGAACTTTATGCTATTTTAAACTTTGTACTATTTGTGCATCCAAAGAAGTCAGTGGCGTGCTTATGCAGGTGAATATAACTATGGTGAAAGCACGGAAAAAATAAAAGAACAAATCATTTTTCAAAAAATTAAACATTTAATATTTTTTTTTAAAGGCAGAATATAAGACTAGAGATCACCAATAATGTTTTTGTATTTTAAAAGAAAATACTTGAGGAGTACCAGATTTTAAAAAAATCATTCAGTGTATCACTTGCAGCATGCTAATAACTTCAGTTAATTTGAAACCTAAGATTGGCAAAATTTGGCAAAATTTCAGATGACACAAAGCTGGCCAAGATGACAGGTGACAGGATCAAAGGTCAAAACCATCTTGTCAGTATGTAACAAGTTTCTAAAAGTAAAAAATATATATAATATATACAATAATTAAAATATTCAAATAACCTAGACATGTGTTGGGATTTTAAAAATCAACTGCTCTAGTACACTGTGCTTAGCAGTCTTTCTCAATGAGAGAGAGAGAGAGATTTGGATTCATAACAGTAAAATGGAAGAATGTAATTAGTTTAAGTGGCTACAGGTAAAAGATAAATATTGTCTTATATTAAAGAAATATAGTATAGAGTTATAGAAGCAACAATAGCACAAATCATTAAGCATACGCCAGTTACATCTTACCTGAAGTGCCATGTTCAGTTCACAATGCCAGATTTTAAGAATAATACAGACCAAAACAGAAGGTTACTCTGGTGAGAATGGCTTATATGCCGACCCAGTGCTGCTGCAGGATTAAGCCATCATTTTCTTCAGTCCCTGTCTCAACCCACCCAACAGTCAAACATCCTAGCAGAAAGTCAAAATCCAACTTAGTGACTGAGCTGAGAGCCTTTCAGCTACCCTTTGGTGAGCCAGAGTGGTGAAAGGATCTGTGAAGAAGGGAAAAAAAAAAAAAGTTTCCCAAATCCCCTTTCACTTCTGTAGTAAAAGTGCAAGTGCACACATCTGGATACATTGCGCTGCCAAGACAACTCACAGAATAGAAAAGAAGTAACTTCTCAAAAAGAAATTGGGGGAAGAGCTGCTGAGTGACCAAAAATATATGTTACTAAATGTAATGTGAAACACTTAGGTTAAGATAGGGAAAATGAATTCCTACTTGACTTATGGGTTAGCTATTTGTCTTTCCTGACAGTGTATAGAATGACTTTTGAAAATGGTTAGACTGCCCAAACTCTGATTTGTTGTTTCATTTTGAGTTATATGTTTGACTAAAATCCAGGAGGAGTACAGGAATTTTGGCTTGAGAAACCTAAGTTAGATTCCCTCTCAGAAACAGACACTGCTAGACAGGCCTACTAATGAGCCTCATGGGGAATAATTTGTCCTAAAGGAAGAGAGAGTCAAGAGACACAAGGACAATAGGCCAGAAACATAGGTAAAAGGCAATTTTAAGTAAAGCACAATATCTACCTCTAAAGTTATCCTCCAGGCCAGCTCAGCTGCTACAGGCTTAGTCCTGAATCTTAGCAGGGAAAGCTGAAATAAGGTATAAAAAAGTAAAGGGGCACCTTCTGGCTAAGATGGTATTATAAATTTACAGTCTAAGCCTCCCTCTATCCACCATGCTTTGCTCCAAACAAATAGCAATGATGATATTTTTAAAAAAGAAAATCTAAAATACGTAGCCATATCATTGTAGATAAAGTAAACTAAAACATAAAGCAGTTAAGTAAGGCTGAAGGTACAGACTTCTGGGCTCTGAAGTCTGTCAGAGGCTGAGAGGAGATAGAGTAAAACCCCCTCTTCTCCATACACCACAAGGGACCTAGGCTAGTCTTTGCTTGAAATCAATAGCTTTGATGGAACTCTCTGGTCATGAAATAAGCTAAAAAAGTTTAGCTGAACTGTTATGTAGAGTCGAGCTACGTGCCATACAATGCAGCTATATAACCAAGAAGGGAAGGGAAAGTTGAGGCAAATACAGCCTCTCACTCATGATCTGGGCCAACTCACCTCCTGTGAAGAAGAGAGTTAACATAGCAAGTCTGAGGCTGCCAACTTTAGAAATGCCTACATGCAAGTTTGGCCCTTGGCTGAATCTGGGAATTTGGCCCCCAAATCATTCCCTAACTGATAAGGAAGGCTCGCTGTAGTTAGGATGTTCATACAAACAATGTGATTTATGATTAACATCTATCTTCCTTCTTGGAGCCTGGAACTTTGGTACAAAGATGCTAAGCAAAAGATGCCTATGAGACTAGTCCTAATAAAAGTCTTAAACTCTGATTCTCTAATAGGCTCTCCTGGCAGAAATATTGCACACATATTTCTACATTTTTTGCTGCTGAAAAAAAGAAATATATTTGGGAAAAAGTAAGGGAGTTTATCCATAGATTTCTCCAGAATCCACTCGTGTCTTTTTCCCTTGATGATCCTTCTCATATACCCTTTCACTGTAAGAGGCTTCGTCATGAGTCCAGCTATGTGCTGAGTTCCATGAGTGTTTTCTAAAGATTCTCCAAAAGCGTGTGGCCTTGAAGATCCCCAAAGCAGTGCTGGCATGGGATTCACTAGAACAATTACAACTCACTGAACTATAGTTACAGTGTTATTTTGGAAAAAAGAAGGGCCTGGAATGATGAAATCCTTGAGCCTGAGTGATTATGAAGTTACCTGGGGTACAAAAGAGCAGTTGAACTGCTATCCATTGTGAGGGCCAAAAGTTACCTACGGAATTTGAAAATAGATTCAAGCCCAGGGGATTTGGCTCATTGGATTCCCCTAGCTTCTTTGGCCATAATAGCTAAAATGAAGAAAAATGAGAAGCCCTGGTGATGTCTTTGCTTGTTGTGCTCTCCACAAAAGGGATCAAATATTTCCAAACGTGGGTTTGAATGGGCCAGATTAGCTGCTTAGTTGCTCTCTTCTTCAGGCAAAAGAAAAAAAGGCGGGGCAGGGGCGAGGGGGATGGGGGAATCACTCAAGCCTTTTCTGCAGCTTAGCTATAGCACCTGCCCTCCTGGATCCCAGGTGGGATCTCCCAGTGGCTATAATTTTAATGCTGCAAATGCTGAATTTACTGAATTTACTGCTAGGGCTTGAAACAAAACTTGCAATGAAAAAAAAATGATTTTTTTTAATGGCTTTGTATTTTGTGGCTATTTCATCTATGTACGATTAAAATTTATGTTTAAATGATCATATGCTTTGTCAACAAAAAAATTCCAAACCTAAAGAAAGGTTTAAACAGTTTGAGCCAGAGCTGAAAGCCAGACCTGAAAAGATTGAGAAAATGCTCTGAGGAATAGCAGTTTTGCAGTTCATTTTATACGTTAGAATTAAAGGAGAAGATGCAAGGAAGGGTACACGAAATCCATTTGTGGCAGATTACGGAGGCTGGAGAAGGTAAAGCAGGGAAATCTCTAGGATTGGATAAAAAGTAAAATGGAGTGGTACATCTTTCTTTTACATTGGTAGGTGCAGGATAGTTAATATTTAACATACGTGGTTTACAGAGGTATGTAGGTAAAAAACAACAATGAGGAATGTTGAGATCATCTCACTTGGTACCAGGGTGTTTATCTCCGGAGATCTGGAGAAGAGGTCATTCTGACATTTTAAGTATGTTATCCTAGATGCACAAAAACAATGCACGAGGCTTGCTCAAGGTAAAGATTAATCTATCATATAGGCCTTAAGATGTGACTTCCCATTATAACTTGCTCAGTTAGGAATTTTTGTGATCAGAACATCCTGTGTGGTTACTTTCAGTTCTTGGTTTGTCAGGCCTCCCAGGTAGTTCCCTGCGCTCATCAGGTCTGCCAGGTAGCCCCCTTTTTGTTCACAACTTATAATTTCATAAATACTAGAGAGGGATCATCACAATCAGGGAGAGCTGCAAAGAAAAAAAAATGTTAGTAGGACACAATTTCCTTGCTTTTTGCCATGGTGAGTGAATTGAAATTTAAACTCTTAAGTATCAAAAACAGAGCAAATCTCCATAATTGATGATCTTTATGATTTTTGCTTATTGAAGCATCTTTAAAAAAGGAGACAACATGAAAATAGAGGCAACCTCCAGTTGAAAATATACTTTTGTTTTAGTTTTAAAAAGCACTTTTTCATTTCCTAATGAGCTCTTATTGAAATCAAATGCCTGACCTTTAAAGGCTGATGATTTTTCCTGTCTGATCTGCGTATTTTAGAGTGAGTCAATTTCGATTCTCAGACAAGGTAAAAAGGTCTTTGGAAAGCCTTGTTATTTGAACTTTGACCATAGCTGTCTAGCCCTGCATTGTTTTGAGTTTGCTACTGCAGAAGAAAATCGGTTGCTGGCATTTGGGGATCCTGAATTCAAGATCCTAAGTGCCTAGACCTGACGTGAAGCTGAAATCTTATACTGTGTGCTATGGGCTGTTTTAGCCTTAGTATTAGCTGTGCTAAGTTGAAATCAGACAAGATCTTGCTACTCAGTGAATAGGACTCAAGACCTAGGGACTGTTACAGATTTAGAACAGCCCTCAGTGGCATGGGACCACCTGAAATTGAGCTGACCAGCTCTAGACTGCAGATACAGAGACTAACTGGGTTCATAGCTTGTGGTTTCTGCCAAAAGCTACAAACTGAGGAAGGCATATCACTTGAGGAAGCCACCAACCTTTCTAGGACAGATCTTTATAGTTAATGGGATTTGTTTTAACTGGCTAAATCCAGGACTCTTGGAAGGCATGACTGAAGTCAACACTGCAGGTTGCTCTCTGCATTATATAGGGTTCTAATGATAATAATTTTGCTGTTGAGATGCCTTAGGTAAAGGTGCATTGGATAGACAGTACAGAAAAGAGCTAATATAGCAGGTCTGAGGTTGTTATCTTGCTTGCAAGGTTGACCCTGAGCTGGCATCTGGGAACTTGGCACTCAAACAGTTCCTTTACTGATAAAGGAGTCTCACTGTGCCTAGACTGGTCCTACAAAAAATGTAATTTATAATCAACATCTGCTTTTCTTCTGGGAGTCTGGAATTTGGGTACGTGCTAGGCAGAGGGTACCTATGTGATCAGACCCCAATAAAAACCTTGGGCACTATAGTGGGTTGAATAGTGGCCCCCAAGAAATTCGTGTCCAAGTACTAAACCCCAGAACTTGTAAATGTAATTTATTTAGCGGAGGTAAGGGGGAGTGTCTTTGTAGATGGAATTAACTCTAGACAATAACAAAAAAGAAGTAGGAATGATTCAATCAGTATGTAAAGTATGCTGAGGTTCTTATATTATTAAGTAGCAGAAGAGAGCCATTAAGTGATTTCATATCTTGTTACAAAAATTTATATTTAAGTGTTTATGTGAAACAGTCCAGAAAAATGTCATAAGAATATGTCATATAGAATACAAATATATATTTAATACAAATAAATATATTATGTATTATTTTATAATGTAATATATGATTTATATTCTATAATAAATACATATACATCTATATGTAATGTAATATATGTATATATAATACATATATAATAAAATCCATAGCTTTCAACCCAAGAAAGAAAACCTAAAAAAGTGAAATAGAGAAAATATTAATCCAAACAAGACAGAAAAGTAGAATAAAATAATAAAAACATTGACTTGAAATACTATAAGACAATAAAAACAACTCAAAATGTTTATCAGTAACATAAAAAATAAATAAAAACAAATTACATTAACCAGTTAAAATAAAAGATCATTGGATTTTATTTCTTAAGGATGTGAAATGAGAAATAATGTTAGACAAAATGGAATTTAAAGAGGAAAATTATTAATACATATCAAGTAAGACATCACATAATAAAAACTTTGTTAAGAAGATGTAAAATCATGAAATAATGCACCTAATAGTCTATCCCTAAATATATAGTATAATAAATGACAAAATTATAAGAAAATGACAAATCAATTATAGTAGTAGATTTTGGTGTGTCCACTGTAGAAACTCATATAATATGCAGAAATGATATGTTATACAGAACTTCCTGCCATGTTTGGATTTGAAAACAGGAGAAAATGCCAGGTGATGATGGACATAGAGATTGGAGTTATGCAAGTGCAAGCCAAGGATGGCCAGCGACACCAGAAGCTAAGAAAGAGAAGGGCGTGAAACAGATGCTCCCCTAGACACTTCAGAGAAAATATTGCCTTGCTGACACCTCAGTTTCAGACTTCTAGCCTCCAAAACTGTAAAACAATAAATTCCTGTTGTTTCAAGCCACCTGGTTTACAACACTTTGTTACAGCAGCCCCAGGAAACCAATACAAATTGCAAGGTAGAACAAGAAAAGATTTGATAAATCTGGTTGATAGGAATACAGCATGTTATAAGGTTTTCTATACTTTTATTTTTGAAGTTGTTTATAAGGTTGTTGCTTTTTTGTTGTTTTGTTTTCTCTGTTTTGTAAGTCAGCTCTCTAGATAACACACAACAAGGAGAGCATAAGCAGTAATATTTGGAGGGGCAGGCTGAAAGAGGATACTTTTCCTACTTGGGCTGACTATAGGAACTCAGAAAGGAAATAGTAAACTGACCCATGAGCCAAACCCACAATACATAGAATAAGAGCAGCAGATGAGGGCCTAATTCAAAGGGATTCATGGCACAGGCAGATATATCAGTTACCTATTGCTAGCATAATGCTGCAAAACAACCAATGACCCAGTGGTTTAAAACAACTAGCATTTATTTAGCTCAAGAGTCTGTGGGTTGACTGAGTAGTTCTGCTGGTCTGAGGCCAAGACTTGGTTGGTTTTATCTGGGCTCATCAAGCAATCTGCAAAGGACAGGGAGGCCATTAATTGGGGTCATTTATGTAATAAATCTACCATGACAGCTTCCAGGATATTAATATTAGACAACTAGAACAGGAAAGGGGAAAAACTGAACCCATATGGTGAGTAGAAAAAATTATAACCATGCTCACTCAGAGATACCCCCAGTAACTTCCTGAATAAGTTGGGAGAACTGCAGAAACAAGATTCCTATAAAATGTGGGAAGAGAGTGAGGGATTGGGTAGAATTAGAGAAATACTGAATATTGTTGCAACCCTACTTTTATTCTATCCGGATGACTCTGGAAACACTAGTGATACTTCCACTATTGAGTCCTACAAAATGGAGGCCCAGAGATCTTCCTCTTCTATATTAGTATTACCCAGAGTTACCCAGAGAAATGAAGCATCTGCAGAAGTAATCACCATTAATACTTCCAGCTTATGGCTGATGCACAGTCAGAGAAAACATTTAAACACAATCACCTGGTACTCTCATTTCTTCCCTTTTTGGCCACTACTGTGACTCATCTGCCAAATGTCCAAAAAATACAGCACACAGATAAAGCTGCCGCAAGAAACACCAATGAAAAGTCTGACTGGCAATCTTTTTCAATGACAAAGTAATATGAAACTCAGAGTGCTAACAAGTCTTGTTTCTATGCCCACAGGGGATATGGATGACAATTATTATTTTAGTTAATGGCCATATTCAGACATAAATTACTCCGTCTCCAAGGAATCTCTATGAGAAATTTCTCCACCCAAAATGTACGTTCTTTATAGAAAAAGAAACTGGGCTTCTTGCTCTGAGATCCACAACTTGACCTACTGGAATTCCAGATGGAATATACATTCTAACTGAGAAGCAGCATCTGTAGCTGATCTGTTACAGAGGTAGAATACCCCAGAACAATTTTCATTTTGAATTTCCCAGGGAATCGTAGAAATGGGAATCTTGATGAATAGCCTACTGAGAATTATGTACTAAGTGGCCTGTATTTGATATTTAGTAGGAATGGTGCAGAGAGATAGAAACAATAGAAGTCTACTTTTATTGATAACTCGTACTCCCATCTAGAGGTCAAGACTAGCCTAGACCCCATTCTTGTACTTTTGTCCACACATATTCTATCTCTTGAAAATGGATGATTTAGTCTGTACCATATTTATTCCATACCACATGAACGGACTTCCTGGGAAGATGTAGGAGATCAATCTTTATTTTATAAGTTTGCCCTTCCCTCCATATCTCCTCTCTTAAATGCATAAAATAAAATACAATGATTATCTTTCCTTGTGTCTCCATCTTAGACCTGCATGGACGAAAGCTGGCAAGAGCTAATGGCAACTAACACCATTTACTGTGAAATTAATACGAGTCTTGCCTTCATTGATCATGAGCTTAATTTAACTAAAATGGTAGATAAATCTCTATGATGCCGTTAATTTTTAGCTCTTCCATGATAACTAATCTTTGTCTCCTATTATATTATAGACCCTTGTGGACATGTATCCACTTTGATCTATCCAACAACATTTAAAAATCTGGCTTATTCATGTAAATTGATCTGCTTTGCAAACAGTATCAATAATATGGGATAGTTTTTGAGGTTTAATTTACATGAAGCACAAAAACCTTAAGCATACAGCTCAATTGATTTTTTACATAAGTTCATATGCATTTATAGAACCACTCGGATCAAGATATAAAAATATTTCAATATCTCAGAAAGCATCCTCATACCTCTCCCATATTAACATACCCCTAAGAGTAAGTACTATTTTGACCTCTATCACTATAAATTAGTTTTGCCTACTTTGGGGTCTTTTCCATATCATCTGTGTCTCTATTTAATCTGCTCAATCTTTCTTCCATCTTCTTGAACATATGGAATATGATTATAATTGTTTTTATTTATTTACCTACTAATTCTATCATCTGTGTCGGTTCCAATTGATTGATTTTTCTCCTCATTATGAGTTTTATTTTGCTGCTTCTTTGCATGCTTGATAATTTTTCATCAGATGCCAGATATTGTGTATTTCACCTTATTGGGTTCTGGACATTTTTGTTTTCCTATAAGTATTCTTGGACTTCGTTCTGGGACATGACTAAGTTACTTGGAAACAGTTTAATTATTTTGGGTCTTGCTATTAAACTTTATTAGGTGGGACCAGAGCAGTATTTAGTCCAGGGGTAGAGTTTCCTGACTGAGTTCTAAGTTAGTACTCTACTTAATGCCCTGTAAATTACAAGGTTTTATATACTGGGTGGTGAAAACAGGAACCATTCTGCTCCTTAATGAGCTTCAAGGATTATTCCGACTAATCCTCTTGAGTGGTTCTTTCCTTTTATGCAAGGCTGATTAGTACTCAGCTAAAGACTCAAAGAGGAAACTGCAAATCTATGAATTTCTTTCTCTGCCAGCTCTCCCCTCCTCATACTTGGCCTGAAAACTGTACCCACCTTGACATCTGGATTCTCAGCCCCATCTGCTCTACTAGGAAGACCTCTGGGCTTCCCCAGCACACTCTGAACCCCCCACCCCCCGACCCCATCCGCCCCGCCTTCCCCAAGTGCTACATTCTGGAAACTCTTCTGAAGGAGGCTGAGTTCACCTACACTCTCCCATCTCTCAAGGATTACTGTCCTTTGTTGCCTGCAGTTTAGTGTCTTAACAACCATTGTTTCATATATTTCATCTGGATTTTAGTTGTTTCAGGAAGGAGAGTAAATCTAGTCCTGTTACTCCATCTTGGCAAGAAGTGGAAGCCTTATTTCGTCTCTTATTGTACTTCATTTACATGCAATTACATTGTATATTCTCTTGTATCTGATTTCATTGACTCAACATTATGTCTGATCCAGCCATGCATTGCAAGTATCAGTAGTTTGTTTTTTTGTTTTATTTTGTTCTTTCTTTTAATATTTTGTTTTGTTCAATAATATTTTAATATTGGTACTGAAATTAATAATTACCCCTAAAGCCTTTCATAAGAATGATGTCTAACATGACTATCATAGCCTTGGTTTTGATCCCTGAGTTTGATATTTGTTAGCTATGTCCATGAACATATCATTTAGCCTCCTTACAGTTGTGGCCTCAAAATTAAGGATTTGTTTCAAGTGCTTTATACATTTTAAAGTGCTATAATGACATAAAGTGATTTTAACACATAAAATCAATGTTTCTTGATTTTTTTTTTTTACAAAAAAAAAGGAAGAATTTGGAATCTACCCTGTGTAAATAATTGCAGTTCTCACAGAAGCTTTCACTGAGTGACAAATGGAAATAAATATTTTCCTTATACATAGTACCGTAAAACTCTTTAAGAAAGACAATGACTACATGCTGTAGCTCAGATATTATTACTCAATTAAGAGACCTAACTTGCCCTAGGAGATCAATCAGGGTAAAAAACAGTATGCTAGATTATAAATACTTTTTAAAGCCTGAGGCATATGGAGTAGGCACCAACAGGGTGGTTTTTGGTGTTATGATTGGGCTTCAAAGAACATCAAAGGTAGAGTTTATGTATTTCCTTTTGGATATAACTTCCCTTGTATTAATGAGGTAAGAAATTCCATTTATATAAAAGGTGAGTGTGTTCTAATAATACAGTTATAATGACATTGAGCTCAGTAAAGACAAATACACTGCAGGAATCTATCCTGCATTCAATTGAATATACATTCAATTTTTCTCAATGCTTTGAGTTTTTCTTTTTTTCTTAATTTGTGTCTGAACATTAATTATTTCAATATCAGACAACATACTTTCATCAATTTAATGAAAAACTTACTCTCATATCAAGTGTTTTGAGAGTATTTCACTTAATTCAGTATATTCTGTAAAAATAAACAAATTAAGTCTTAGCTTTTCTTGTAAGCACCCCTCAGGATTTTCTTCTAAAAGAGCTATAATGCTCATCTACCACTGTCAGTTCTTCCAACTGTCAGCCAGTGTGAATGAGCTATAGCCTTTTTTTTTTTTTTGAGAGTGGTGGTTAATTTGGGACAATGAAGATAAACTGCTTCTGCCACTTGTTAGGTAAGTGACATTGGGAAAGTTATTCAGCCTCTGAGTTTGTTTTCCCATCAGTATTTGCCTTGCATACTACTACCAGGAAGATTAAAATTCTGCACATAAGACTTTGACTACCATGCCTAGCACATAGAGCTCAACATTAGCTGTGATTGTTATCAATAGAAAACTTGCTTGGTATCTCCATGGATTCTCTTTTCAAAACTGCCGTGCCCAAGTACTGTGCCCAAGAAAGAATCTCGCCGATTCCCAGGCAGTTCCAGCTGATCGCCCACGAGTCTAACATAGGCTGGACTACTCACAATGACAACCTTCCTTCAAACAAAACATTCCTGGTTCTGAACTTCATGTATTGCTATATGGTTTCTTCTGCATCCCACTTGCCTTGTTTTAATTTTCTGAGTGTTCTCACATTGTAGTGATTAGGAAACCAAATTCTGGAATCCAACTGCCTGAGTTTAATCTCTATCTACCACTTAGCATCTGTGGGACTTGGGCAAATTAGCTACTTAAACTTTCCAACCCTGTTTCTCCATCTGTAAAATGGAGATAATAAAAGTACCATGTTAGGTTACTGTGAAGACTAGGACTTTGCAGGTAGTAGGGACTTAGCACAAAGATGGCATTCAGTAAGCACTCATTCAACATTATCTTCTATTAATAGATAATTAAGACTCTATGTTATAAACACAGACAAGACTGTTTCCAGGTGGTCTTTTATCTGGTGCTAACAAGCAAATCCTCTCTTCCAAGGTAGCAAAAACAAAAGTGGGTAGTAGAACCAAGAGAAGGTGGCTTAAAGCTGCATGTCACCACCCAAAACATATTGGTCCTCTTAGTATTATTATAAAGACAATCTTTTTCTACTAATGATGTCTTCAATCAGGCTTGTATAGATATTTAGATATAAATATAGGTATATGTATCTACGCCTGTATTTAAAGATCTACATGGTGGTGATGGGAAAATTTTAACATGTCACTTAGATGAACAGAGTCTGTCTTGGAATGGTGGCTGTCCCTATAAAAGGTTAATAACCTCAAACCTAAAAGTTTAACCAGGAGCCATCCAGGGCCAGGCTTTCTTTGTAGAGGTATATGGATCATTGAGAAAATCTTCCTAGCATCCAGCTTTGAAGAAAAGTAGATTGGTTTGATGCCATTAAAAATTCAAATCAATTTAGAAAAAGTCTGGTACCCGATTATGGGCCTTCTGCTGAGAAATAGCTTTAGTATTTTAAAATTAGTTTTGTCATAGGGTGATGAGGAACATCTTGTGGTATCCTCTGGCCCTGTTTTTAGTATCTCATTAATCTTGGTGCTTATCCCCTAGATCCATTATTCTCTTCCAGAATAATCAGATGGACATCTTTGGTCTTGGTTTAAAAAAGATTTAGAGTGTCCTAAAGGGTGAATATGAGGTCTGATCCTCACCCATTTACCCTGTGTGGTTCAAGCTTGGGGGAGCGGGATTACAGATATACTTTCTTGAACAGATTTCACCTTCTTGAACAGATTTGTTTCTTCTTTCTTATTTCCCCCATTACTCTCTCTCTCCCTTTTTTATAAACAGACATGTGGATAAAGGACAGAAAACTCAGAGTCTAGGGTGAGAGGTTTCACTCTCCCATCATTGTTCTGATTCTGCCAGAGGACCCTCACATGCCAAGGACTCTCTGCATCACCCCAGGGTGCTACCTGCTACTCCTTTGTCTGCATTCAGGACTTTGCTGGACTTTTGGGGTAGTTGCCAGCCCTGAGTCTGTGCGAGCTGCTCTTTTACTTGTCTTTGCCCTCTTACTCTCTCATCCTGTCATCGAAGTTCAATTTAGAATCTTAAGTTGAACCAGATTTCTGTTCTCTCCCTCTCAGCCAAATTATCATACACCAAATGAAGCTAAGTGATGTGTTTATATTTTTCAAAGAATTCTCTCAAACTTTTAATAAAAATACGTTATGGGAATATTGTATTCATTATTTGGGAGAGAAGTTGGCAAGGAAATAAGACAAGGGCAGGAATGCTTGCTTCTGTATACTCAGTTAGAATTATTGAAACTATTAAGCCACAGAGGTAGACAATAAGGGCATTTCCAAGGATTTCCTGCATAGATAGGTGAAAGGTATGTACTGTCTGAGACAAAATGGGGGACAGGAGAAGATGATAAGATAAGAGGGATATAGGGGATAAGAGGAAAATTAATTACCCAGTCACCTTCATTCTATGGTTTGTGAACCTGAGTTTGCTTGTTTGAGAAAGAAAACATTTGTTTTACCATTTTGCTCCAGGACACCCCATATATTCTATCCTCAATTCCTTTAAATGACCAGAAACACACTTAGCACTCCTGGTAATTGAAATAAGTGACAGATTTGTCACTTTGGAAAATAACTTGGGAAAATATTCCAAAGCCATTAAAACATTTATACCCTCTGACCCAGTAACCCAACCCTAGGGAATGTAATCAAATGAAAGAAGCAGTACTTCAAAGATATTTTTTAACATTTGTAATAGCAAAAGAAAAAGGACAAACAATGAAAGAAATTAAAATATGATTTATGAAGTCAGAATTATATGGCTATCAGAAACATTTATTAAGAAATAATAATACAGAAAATGTTCAATTTGATATTTTAAAACAACAAAATTGTATCAAAACTCTAAATATACCTACATAAGGATTATATGACATATTACCAAATACCTTTAAAGACTACAGAAAATGAAATTAACCTTTCCATGAGTTATTTTTGCCTTTTTTTCTATTATGTTAGAATAGAAAAGAAATAATAATAATGCTCTTTTATACATCTAGTTACCAGAGAAGGATACTAAATGCAGATAATCTCTGCCCTCATCAATCATTTGTCCTTCCTCTGACAAAATAAAAAATGGTGAGACAGCATTGGAGGTGGAAAAATGACAGATTTCTCTTCGCAAAAGAAAAAAAGCTACTTAGCCCTAAAAGCAGTTATACAATGAAAGGCATTAAAAATGGGCCAACAGGAGAATGTTCCTTTAGGGAGGGTGGAGAATATTTTGGGAAGCAGGAAGCAAGGACCTTAATACTTCTGAGTTTATTCTAGAGTTCTAGAAAAGGATAACGCTCTTGAGAAAGGGCCAGCCAGGGGTCGCTAAGACCAGAGTAGTCCTTCTGAGAGCTGCTGTTGCCTGGTTCAATGAAAGGGGAACCCCGCCCCCACCCCCCCATGATGACCTGTTGAGTTCATTTCAATGTCAACCAAGTGTCTGAGCACCAAGAACACACCAGCCAAAGAGGCAAGAGTACTGGCCTTAAGGGACCATCCCAGGATGCACTTGATCCCAAACATGATGAGACATTCAAAGAGTCTTGATCACGAGGTGATCAGAGAAGCTGTCATACAAAGTGAAAAGAGGCATAGAAATATGGAGATGACTAGAGGTTGAGCTTTCTCTCCAAAGAAAACAGTGAGAAAAAAATCATGATTGCAAACTTTAAAGAATAAATAAGAGAGCAAAAGAGAGCCACAGAAACTCTGCTGTTATTGACCTTCAGGAGGGAATCAAATTGAGGAAGCATAGAAGTCAAAAATGACTCCACTTTAGCCTTCAAGCTCATCTCCCTCATATTGCCTACATCTACACACCATGCCTATGTATACATAGAAACAAGAGTGTGGCTTAGTTAGTTAAGTGACAACCAGGGGAGTGAAAGTTGTCTAACCTTCTATATATCCATCAATATAATTTCCTTGTGTTTAAAGAAGAAACTGAGGCACACAAAAGAAAATTGCTCTATGACAAAGGAAACCATTTCTCATTAAAGGAGCATGGCCCAACCGCTATCTGCCTCTGTCAGGCGACTGGGGGCAATCTAACAGATGCCAGCAGCCTCTGATGCAGCTGATTAGCTAATTGATGTTGATTTCATTTTATTTTATTTTTTATAATTTAGAGAGAAAACATAAAAGGGGTTAATGCCCTTATTCAGAGTTCCAAATATAATGAGATTGTGGAGATCTGTGTCTTCTTGCAAGGAAACTTCATTGCAGCCCACAGCACCTAGGAGCCTCCTAATTCGTGATGCTGGGAAGAAATGGGACAAAAGCTGAAAATGCAGGGCGTGGGAGCTAAAGAGACCAATGAGCAGGGGACCAAAGGGAGCTGAGAAGGAATAGGCAGCGATAATGGAGACCAAGTAAGCCACTGCCACCCAGCGACAGGGAGTGGAGATAAGAAGGAATCAAGCATGCTCCAAATTCCAGGTAGATTCTCAAATCCCATGACAAACCTACATCCTTCCCTCAGGGAAATGGAAAGGTGGAGCAAGAGAAGCAAGGATCTATCCAGAGGATCTTTTGGGGTAATCAGGGACAGCATCAGAATAGTAGATGGGTAATATCTCTCATTCAGCCACCCTTGGATATGCCACTGCAGAAGTGAAATCACCAAAGGTGAGATCAGCATGGGAAATCCCAAATCACAAAGACTATTATAGCAAAAGCACTCAAAATATTTTGTTTTGTTTTTAATTCAAAAGATACCCTACAGCCAAGACTCTCAGAGGTTACTAGAATTCAGATACAGGATAGAAAGGGGAAGTCCGAAGCTTCAGAAAGCTTTCTTTTACTTCATAAAAGACTTATGATTCACCTTTAATCTGTCTCTCGAGATTGGGGCCTGCATGTGTGATATATGCATTTGCAATATGGGAGGAGGGAAAACTTAAACAGGTATAAAAGAGACAGTGGTAACTGACTAATGTTGAAGAGACCATGGTAATTACCACCTGATTTCTCAGCATCAGTGTGCCCACTGCAGATTTCTGAACCAGTAATGAAGACCGAAAGCTAATAAATAAGAAGCAACTAGAGGAATCCCCTTAATGACCCAATAATGTGTCAAAGAGATCCAGGGCCAGGACCTCCAACTCTCTAATCTCTAATGAGAGTGGTCCTCTTAGCAGCACCTGCAGGTCTCTGTTTTCTGCCCTTTCGGAACATACGACACAAGCTGAGGAGAAGCTTATGTAGGATACCACTTTGGGATGTGTCAAGACAAAGGGCACCACAAGGTCAAGAGCATGGTGAAGACAAGTAGACCAATTCTTGGGAGAGTCTTCAGGAAGTGTCACTGTTATGTGCTTGAACTAACATATAGCAGCCTAAGCAGGGAATGCTCTGAATGGCGGGTGGCTCTTACAACCCAACCACTCTGGTCACCACAACATCCCGACCAATATCCAACATCCCTACCAGTCATGCCAGGATTGAAATATCTCCATTCAGATCACCCACAGCCCTCTCATCCTGGAGAGAAGCAAACCTTCAATGAGATCATCTTTTATAAGAACCATAGTCGCCATCACCATTTCCATCCCCATTGCTGAGGGGCCCGCCTACTTTGTGAGAAAGAAACAAAGGCATCAGGAGCAAGAGGAAACCCTCCCTGCAGGCTCACAAGCCCCTAGACAGAGCAAGCAGAGGAAGTCCATCAGCAGGAGGCTCTAGTGAGGTTCTTCCAATATCTAGGTCACCCACCAGTGAGAACTAGACCACCTGCTGTAAGGGCCACCAGATTCACTTACTGGGTCTGGAATCCCAGAAATCTGTAATTTCCTTTATAATCATAAAGGATACCAAAGGATACATACAAGTCTAAGAGAAAACATTTCACAAATAGATCAGAACTGCCTTTGGGGGTTTGGTTTCTATCTTTGCACTGTGAGAAGACTGGGATGTAGTTATCAAACAGAAAAAGAAGTGTATACAGGGCCACATAGGCAAGGTGCCAGCTCAGAAGTGTTTTCTTCCCACACACACACCCCTTTTATACCATCTTTGGTATATATCACAGTCACTGGCACAGAGCAGATCGTTGAATAAATGAAATCTACTCCAAGTTTGGCTCTGATCTTTATGTCCCCTGCAAGATGACAGAAACTAGATCCTAGGAAGAAGTACTCAGACTGGGAATAAGAGGACACGATGTGGAGCATTTGAAAGCAGGCTAGGATATAGGTCTAAGAATAACTAAAATCTAGGCATGGGTGATTGCAGGGCCTGAAAAAACCATCTAATCAATAGGAAGCACCTAAGCACCCAAAAGGCTTTGAAGATCCAGAACAAATCCCTTCAATTTATTCTCCTACCAGGAGTAGCTCCATACAACTGGCAGATACAAAATATGGATAATATTAATATTTCAGACAGTCCCTAAAGAAAAAAGACCTCAAAGTTTCTGTGAAGACAGGTCCAATAGAAATGCCTCTTGGCTCCCAGTCCAGAGAATGACTGTGCTGCTCCTCTTTTAAGTGGGATAACAATTCTTAGAGCTAAATATGTAGCTCCCCTCTAGCTAATCTATAATGATGTTGCAGTATTTATTCTGTATAGTGGTATCTCTTGGTTCCAGGTTACCATGACCTTTCTTTTCCCTTTAGCACAGGTTCTTCACCTATTTTCTTTTTAATTTCAATTATGTCATTCTGTTATAGTAGCTCATCTCTGTGTGATACTTTAAATCTTTTTTTTGTAACAAGACAATGGCTTTTTTTTTTAAGAAGTCATAAAGCCTAATGCTCAGTCTGAAGGCACCTGGAAAAGGTGATTCTTTGTTCTGAGGATGCAGGACCCACGTTGTTTACTCTGTATAAAAGCCTCCCACTTTTGCTAGCAGTGGCTGAGATAACCTGGTCTGTTTCCCTTGCTGGATGTATCACTAACTGTCTAAGTCTCTTTCCAACCTTTAGCAGAATGGCCTCCAAACCAGGTGCCCAAGAAAATAGTCAGATATGTGATGGACCAAGAAGAGTTCTTGGTAGCTGAGGGGCAGTAGCTGCAGAAGAAAAATGTGAAAGTTAGCGTAGGTTGGAAAATGATAAAGATCATCCCAGTGAAAGGGAACAGAAGGCACAAAAATTTGGAGTCACTAGTGTGGATCCAAAGTTAATGGAAAGAGGAGTGATAGGACAAGAGATAAGAAATGAGAGCTATTCAGGAGTCACATCATTAAAGGCTTTGCTAAGAAATCTATATTTTTATCCTATAAGCAATGGGGAGCCAGTAAAGTGTTCTAAGCACAGGAATATCTAGATCATACATGCACTTTAGAAAAAATGACTCAGACAGGGTATGAAAGACTGACAATTTGAAATGAGGGCTGGAATCAAGGTCACCCAGGCAAGATTCAGAGAAAGACTAAAATAAGGCAATGACAACAAGATGCTGAGTGAACTCTAGAGATGTTTGTGACATAGAATTGGCAAAACTTGGTAGCCACATTGAAGCAGAGGGTATCAATCTGATTCTAAGAGTAGACTCAGGTTGGTCAGATTTAAAGAACTGCTTATATGCAGATGTCACTAATAAGGGCAGGTGGGTAATCTGAGCCCAGGGTGAATGGAGCAAGATACTGAATGCAGATAGTTTAAGTGAAATGCCCAAGGTACCTTCCATACAGAATGATAATGGTCAGATAAATAGCTGTCATCATAGTTCTACAAAACAGTATGTTTATGTGCACTAAAAATCAAAAGAAATACCATTAAAGAGAGAAGACAAGGGTTTAGAAAGATATACACATAGATTTTAACAATGTTTAACTCCATATCAGTATTCTTTTTGCTCATCTGCGTGTTTTGATATGTCCATAATGATAATGTCTTAGTCTTATATTAATAAAGCAGGGCTTTCAATTTTAAAAATAAAAAGAAATATTGTGTCCCAATCTGAAGAAACAAATCTGAGGATACTGAGCATGAAGTTATACGTCTGCGACCCAGAAAAAGGGTGCAGGTGAGACGAGAGCTGTGAATAAATCTGTAGGCCACTAATTGAACAGGAATGACAGAAACAGGGCCTAAGAGAAAGTCCGGAAGAAAGGTGTCCCAGAAGTCTGAAAACTTTAATATTGTATCTTCTAAGTTCTTGATTATGGGACAATTCTTATCCATATTTGAACTCTACCCCACTGGTACTTTTCATCTTCTAGCCAGAGTAGTGGCTTAATAAATGCTTATAAATAAATGTTATCCTAAGTCCCCCTTAGCCTTCATCATCTGGACTCCTGTGAAGTATGATCTCTGGGACATTTTCTCTTAGAATATAATTAAAAAGTGTTTGCAGAGCTCATAAAAAGAAAAGGAAAACTCCTCACCCCTTAGGAGTCTCATTCTCCCTAAGAGAGGCCATTTAATAGAGCTTAAGATAAATTCCATAGCATTGATTTGCAGTTGTGGTTAGACAGCACAACTAAGGTCCGAAGACTGAGTTTAAGAGCTAAGTATCACTTTTACCCTATTAAAAATACTCCTCACATAAATGGCTATAAAAAGAGAAGGGCCATATGACTGGCCATTAATGTCGACCTCTTAATACCCCCCTGAATTTGATCCTTAGGTGCAGCAGATTGTACAGGACAATAAACACTTTATTCAGGTATGAAAACTACATAACTATCTCATCCACTTATGAATGAAGCAAGAAGAGAACATGAAAAAAAATAAAAAGAAACATTTTGGGGCTTGTTAGATTTACATCTTATCACTTTAAAACATTTTTTATTTTTTATGGTGTCCATGCCATAAAGATATAAAGAATGAAATCACAACAGATGAAGGTGTGGTGTCAGAAACAAGTAGTAACCACGCCTTGGTGATTCTAAGCTCCTGGGAGGCAAGAGTGAATGGGAAGAACATCTGAACTGTGACACACGCAAAGTACCTCAAAGGACTAGAGGGAAGGGAGAACGAGGAAGTCAAAGATTTTTCTTTCCTAATGCCAAGAAGTTATTTGTGTATATATTCAGCAATGGCTCAGAAGATAAAATTGTTCCACAAGGAAGATTTCCCAGTGGTAAAAGAGAACTTCCCCACCAGAACATGGAAAATGAGGTTTTTCAATTGAAGCCACAGAATTCTCAGGCTCCACCAATAAAGACAGATAATCTTATCGAAGTCCTGGTGAACTTCAGAATGGAATGAGCTTTGAGAATTTCCCCCTCATTTTATTCCTGTGGAGACTGCTAAGTTTGCATGGCAAGCAAAAATCATCCCAGTTGGAGGTAGATCATTACCAACTAATTGTTCAAAAGTCAAAAAGACACCAGCAACAGGGTCAAGTGGACCCTCATATGAGGAGACTTCCCAGAAGCCATTCATGTCTCTGCTCATGGAGCTTTGCCAAAAGGAAGCACCTCAGAAAAATGATGCTGTGAAATAAGCTGAGCCACAAGCCAAAAATAGGTTAATGAAGACACCTTTGGCCCAGAGGGCTGGATCAAGTTCTCCAAGAAAAGGGTGAAGTGAGGAAATCTTCTCTTTCCTAGCATGATGGAGGGAGCCATATGGGTGACTATTATTGTCCTTCAGAAAGACTCCAACTGTGTCTGAAGATTTGCATATCCTACAAAACCCCCTGTGCCTGCACTCTAAGGGCTTGCTTCCAATAGTGAATACATCAGGGTCTTGTGCTTGACATTCATGGCCAGCACAGTCTGTCACCTAACCAGAAACTAAGGTGCTGCTAGGATGCTTCGTTAAATTCAGTCACTTCCAGGGACCACCTGGAAAGCAAACAGGGAAATAACTAATAAACTAAGTCCAGTCCTTTATTTTTCAAAGGATAAAATCAAGAACTATTAATAGGAAGCCCTGAAGATTGAAATAGCATAGTAGAGAGCCCAAGAAATGGTTTCTATCCTGTGGTGATAGGTGCCATTGTGAATCTCAGTGGCAGGCTCTGGTAGCTCCATGTTTCCTAATCAAAACTTAGGTTACTATAGGGGATCATTACAGAGGGCAAATGGGTATGAGGCACTTGCCTTCAGAATTCAGGGGATCAATATTCTCCTGAGAGAAAGGACTTTCCTGAAGACTGGTTTGTGAGTAGATGTCTGAGAGGGTACCAGAGTAAGTTTTAGTAAGTGAGAAAGAATGAGGCTATGATAGATTAGGAACACAAGGACATAGGAGGCAGAAACCATAAAAAAAAAAAAGAAGAAGGGTAGGAAGGGCTGAAGCACTCCCAAAGACTGTTGAAAATGTCTGAATTAAAACAAGTGATCTACAATTGATAGTTGGAGAAGGGAGAGGTAGGGGAGGAGGAAGTTGTCCTGGGGCCAGAATGAGGCACATTAAAGGGTTCCTGTTGAATCCCACTTTGGCATTAGTGGAAGTAGGGCAGTGGTAGTACCAGGCTTGCCAAGGAGAGTGTTCCAGGCTCCTAGGCAGGGACTCCCACAGTGGATGCCGGACTCTGGGAATGTAAGATAATAATCTCTGAAATTCTAAGGCATGACGAGGATCACCAGAGGTAAACTCCACAAATGGAATAACCAAACATAGTACCTCATACATCATCAGCACTCAATAATATGAACAGTTTATGGGCGCATATAGAGCTCAAAGACTAGCTATTCCTTTCTTCAGAAAGTTGGAGAGAGGGAGAAGATTCCTAGGCTTTCTAGGAAGTTCAGCCTACACCCAAAATCCAAATCCAGAAGAGAAGAGGAATTCATCTTTCTGACTGTTACTGCTTCTCAAGTTATGGCCTCTGCAAATCCTTTCTAGTTACATTCCAAAAGGAAAAGACCCAACAACGCATTACGGGTCAGTCGAGGCCAGAGGATGAAAGGTGATGTGGCCTAGAATATACCAAATCACTTTATGAAGAGACTACCAGATTTCCCACCCTGGAATGAGGAAGGTTCTACCACAAACTCCCTTAAAGCCAGTGAGCCCCACAAGGAAGAGGAAGACATCGAGCTAAGAGCACCTGTGAATATATCGCTCTGACCCTGACTGGTCACCCTGAACAGCGACACCCCCCTCCCACATGCCTGGATACCACTAATGGTCTTCTGTGACAACGGCACTCCTGGTGCCCTCTCAATTTCTAGTCACTGAGGGCTTTGTCTGCTTGCTCTTATAACCCACTCCATCAAGTGGCAGGTCAGATGCACCAGAAAAAAGAACCCATCAAAATCAAGACCTTAGGGCAGAAAGCCAGTGCCATGGAGTGACCAGTGTCAAACATTGATCTTTTTTGTATGAGCCTCCCCAGGGTAGCTCATAGGTCAAGGTGACTCTGTCAGAGGATGGAAACCTGACTTTCTAGCCTCCTACTCCAGTTGCCACAGAACAATAATCTCCCCACATCAGACAAGTAGACCAACCATACTAAGATTGAAATGCCTTCATATCCAGGCCACAGTACATCTATCATAAAAGGAGGTGCAATGTATGGAGTTAGATCATTATGTGGAGAAGCACATCTTCTCTACAAGACCATAGGCACCACCTCCACCCCGAGTGCCAAGAGATAAGAAGGCTGCCATTGTTGAAAGCAAGAGGAAAGGACTGCAGGAGCAGCAGGAAACACTCCACAATAGTCTCTGGGCCACTGGTTTTACAGGCTTTGTAAAACTTAGCAGTCAGAAGTTTCAGTGGAGTTTCCTTCATGTTGAGGTCAGCTATCAGTAGAAACAGTTCACCTGCCATAAGATCCAGCTGAGTTTCTTCCCATGTTATGGATCTCAGGTACCTAAGGTTTATTTATGCCTCTAGACAGTATATTCAGATAAGTCTAATGAGGAAACATTTCACAAATAGATCAGAAATGTCTCTCTCTGTAGGAAATTTTTATGTTTCTTACTTTTATTAATACAAGAAGAATGAGGTGAGGTTATCAGCAGAAAGAATGAGCAATAGCTAGGTGGGCAGAGCCTCTTCAGGACTTTTCACCCCCTTCTTTAGTAAATTGTTCTGACCCTTAGGAAATGCTCATAAAATGTCTAACAAATGCAAAAAGCCAACTCCTTCTCCCCTTACTGATACTCTCATGTCCCCAGTCTGGAGATCCCACACTTGAGGCACTTAAAAGACAATTATGAGAAACCCAAAGCTGGTGGTGATCAAGGTGAGTCTTCTGAGTTAATTTCTGAGTCCCCTTGGCAAGGACAGGAAGAAATGACAGTCTGAACTCTACACACTCTGTGAGAGGAGCAGAGAGGCCAATGTTGAGATCTTTGTGTTGTGATTCTTTATCATCATGGCTTATAAACAGGAAGGACTCACTAAATTTTTGAGTTTTTATATTTAAAAAACTCACATTCATCTTTCCTTTCTTTAGGAACCCAGAGACTAAAAGAAGATGGTCCCAGTCTTGTCTCTCTAGGGAGGGCAGAATATAGGCACAACTCAAGGCCAGAGGGAAGAGATATTTGCTTTTCTGACTATTACTGTTTCTCAGGCTATGGCCTCTGCAAATCCTTTCTAGTTACATTCCAAAAGGAAAAGACCCAACAACGCATTACGGGTCAGTCGAGGCCAGAGGATGAAAGGTGATGTGGCCTAGAATATACCAAATCACTTTATGAAGAGACTACCAGATTTCCCACCCTGGAATGAGGAAGGTTCTACCACAAACTCCCTTAAAGCTAGTGAGCCCCACAAGGAAGAGGAAGACATCGAGCTAAGAGCACCTGTGAATACACCGCTCTGACCCTGACTGGTCACCCTGAACAGCGACACCCCCCTCCCACATGCCTGGATACCACTAATGGTCTTCTGTGACAACGGCACTCCTGGTGCCCTCTCAATTTCTAGTCACTGAGGGCTTTGTCTGCTTGCTCTTATAACCCACTCCATCAAGTGGCAGGTCAGATGCACCAGAAAAAAGAACCCATCAAAATCAAGACCTTAGGGCAGAAAGCCAGTGCCATGGAGTGACCAGTGTCAAACATTGATCTTTTTTGTATGAGCCTCCCCAGGGTAGCTCATAGGTCAAGGTGACTCTGTCAGAGGATGGAAACCTGACTTTCTAGCCTCCCACTCCAGTTGCCACAGAACAATAACCTCTCTGCATCAAATGGTCACACCAAACATAGTGAGATTAAAATGCCTCCATATCCAGGGCTAAGTCAAAAGAAAATGAAAAAAAAATCTGGAGTCCCAATTTGGAGTGTGCTCTTTTTTCTCAAGACCTAAGTCACCACCTCGATCCTCAGTGCAGAGAAATGAGAAGACTGCCAATGTTGAGAGCAAGAGGAGAGGATTCCAGTGCCAAGAGACTGCACTAGATATGTGTCCCATGTCCTAAATATCCAGGAAACCACTCATTCATGAGGGCCATTCATTCTGGTTCTGGTTCTAGGGGATTCTCTCCTCTGGTTATTTATCCTGGGAAGCTGGGAGTCCAACTTTCATGATTCATATGTTACATGC
>NW_024349222.1:4444018-4574365 GCF_902729225.1 Pteropus medius | reverse complement strand
TTCCTTTCTTCAGAAAGTTGGAGAGAGGGAGAAGATTCCTAGGCTTTCTAGGAAGTTCAGCCTACACCCAAAATCCAAATCCAGAAGAGAAGAGGAATTCATCTTTCTGACTGTTACTGCTTCTCAAGTTATGGCCTCTGCAAATCCTTTCTAGTTACATTCCAAAAGGAAAAGACCCAACAACGCATTACGGGTCAGTCGAGGCCAGAGGATGAAAGGTGATGTGGCCTAGAATATACCAAATCACTTTATGAAGAGACTACCAGATTTCCCACCCTGGAATGAGGAAGGTTCTACCACAAACTCCCTTAAAGCTAGTGAGCCCCACAAGGAAGAGGAAGACATCGAGCTAAGAGCACCTGTGAATACACCGCTCTGACCCTGACTGGTCACCCTGAACAGCGACACCCCCCTCCCACATGCCTGGATACCACTAATGGTCTTCTGTGACAACGGCACTCCTGGTGCCCTCTCAATTTCTAGTCACTGAGGGCTTTGTCTGCTTGCTCTTATAACCCACTCCATCAAGTGGCAGGTCAGATGCACCAGAAAAAAGAACCCATCAAAATCAAGACCTTAGGGCAGAAAGCCAGTGCCATGGAGTGACCAGTGTCAAACATTGATCTTTTTTGTATGAGCCTCCCCAGGGTAGCTCATAGGTCAAGGTGACTCTGTCAGAGGATGGAAACCTGACTTTCTAGCCTCCCACTCCAGTTGCCACAGAACAATAACCTCTCTGCATCAAATGGTCACACCAAACATAGTGAGATTAAAATGCCTCCATATCCAGGGCTAAGTCAAAAGAAAATGAAAAAAAAATCTGGAGTCCCAATTTGGAGTGTGCTCTTTTTTCTCAAGACCTAAGTCACCACCTCGATCCTCAGTGCAGAGAAATGAGAAGACTGCCAATGTTGAGAGCAAGAGGAGAGGATTCCAGTGCCAAGAGACTGCACTAGATATGTGTCCCATGTCCTAAATATCCAGGAAACCACTCATTCATGAGGGCCACTCATTCTGGTTCTGGTTCTAGGGGATTCTCTCCTCTGGTTATTTATCCTGGGAAGCTGGGAGTCCAACTTTCATGATTCATATGTTACATGCATGTCAGTCGAAAAAGGAAACGTTTTATAAATGAGTCTGGGTCATTCCTCTTGCCTCCATCAAGAGAGCAAATACAATGAGGGTTTCAACAGAATGGAAAATATGTCCCAGAAATGGGAAGAAGCCCTGAAGTTTGGTTTTTGGAGTGATATCCTTTGTTCTCAGACGTGAGGCCCAGCAACTCAGATGTAATCTGAGTTAGAAGTCAGTCTCAGATATATAAGGGATCGGGACTAGATCACAAGGTCTGCCTCTGACTGACAAAGAAGTAATACACATTAAATCTGGGTTTTCCAACAGATGACAAGAAATAGGTCCCTATATGTTCAGAATCAGGGCTGAAATTCTTCCAACACCTGAAACGTCAGCAGAACTCACAGTATGTGCTTCTTCATATTTACTTGCTTTCTTTCTTACAGGATCAATGCCAAATCTTTATATTTAAGATAAAGTAACTTGCTGATAAATTAAGGCAGCATTAAAAGAAAAGAAAAAAAACAATTAGCTGCTCAAGGAGGTCTGAGCCTTGCTGAACAACTGTGCTATACACTTTCCTTGGAGGATGTTAAGGATTATGGGCTGTCTTTATCTATGTAAATTTACAGCTTTATTATCACACTAGCTAGTAGGAACTAGCTCCTTCTCCCCCACTGGCTGCCTCCTTAAGCCTCCTGCTACTGACAGGCAGCTTTCAACTGCAAAAGAAATCTAGTAGTAGAGACGTAGTGGTCCAACTGACAGAGTCAAGGAAAGAAATAGGTCGATTTGTCTCAGAGGCAGTGACTGCAGAATGAGTCATCAGGTACAGTAAAGATATGTCCCTCGTTCAAGTTCTAAGGGATTCATACCATGTCTATTAACAGCAGCAGGAAACAGAAAACATCTATCCCCAATCATGAAGACTAGAGGATATAAGCACATTAAGAATAGCAGAAAGAAAAGAAACTAAGCAAAGTAAGAGAAGCAGAAACACAAAGATAATATTAAAAGGAAGAAAAGAGAGGAGCAATCAAGTCAACTTCAGAATTTCGAAGGAGAAGTCTAAGCTGGCCTGTGACAACCTCCAACAGGACAGAGAATGAACATTCATGGAATACTACATGGCTCAGCATCTAGGGTAGAAGCAGTCTCTGAGAAGAAGGTGCAAGAAGTAGCCCTCCTCTGCTTAGATAACCTGTTCCCTGATGGGGCTGCAGTCTACCCAGAGTAAAGGCCTGACCAAATGGATTCAACCCAGGGATCTCTAAGGAGTATCTATCTCAGGGTGGAGTCTAGAACCAAGAGTATTCAACATAACTTTGGTGATATTATGTGGAAGTTCAAGTTGTGGTAAATGTATTACAGACAATTAGCTGAAACATAAAATTGCTAGATTTGTTCAAACCATAGGCTTGCATCTGGAGGGAAGGAAGAGAGAAGCAATGAAGGGAGAAAACAAACAAGGGAGAGAAATTCTCCAGCGGCTGCATGGCTCCTCACAGGAGGAAGACACTCCAGCCCAGCTCAGACCAGATTGGAGCCTCCTGACCTTTCCAAGGTTACATGACAGAGCCCTCAGATAATGCTCCCAAACCAAGAATGGAAAGGGAGATCAAAGGACCTCTTCAGAATGAAGGAAGCAAGACTGGGCTTTTCTTTATACAATGGGAACTTCCTCTGGTATAGGAAACCAAATGGTAGTGAATGAATGAATGATAATGCTTCTACCCCAAACTTGAGACCTGGCATGGGGAAGGATACTGCTGCATAAGAGTTAAGCAGAACAGAGAGGAGAGAGAACCATTGCCAAAGAAGACAGTCCCTCGTGGAAGGTCCATTCTCGCTAGATCTCAGCATGGGGTTATCCCAGGAAACTCAAGTTGGATCAGACCGACCCCTCCTAGCAATAAGGAGAACGTGGGGAAAGGGGTAATATTGGTTCAGCCCTTTTTCAGATAATAGTCTTGGGTGTGTTGTCTCCAAAAAACCTATTTCTGTGGACACTGACCAGGATATAGACGTGAACTCAACAGTAGAGACTAGTTTCCTCAAAAGGCTAGCTATGTTAGGGATGAGATGGACCATCAATGGGGAACTTTGACTCAGCAAGGTTGATCTAGGAAACACAAATTTCTCAAATTCCTTTTTCCCCTTTGGTATCAAAACCAAAAGTTCCAATTGTATCACATAAAAGAGTAAAAACTAGAAAGCATTATCTAACTTTGACCCACGTGAAAGTGTGGCCCCTGTTGACAAATAAGATAACTGAAAAGTGAAGAATTAAGAACCAGCCCCTTTTCGTGGGAGTCAAATTAAGACATAAATCCTGCTCTCTTCTTGAAGTTGGCCCCTGACTTGGGATAGTTATTCCTGTGCAATAACCTTTGGTATCTGAAAAGTCAAAAGCCTGTAGGAGTAAAAAAAATTCATGTCATCTATCTTTTATTGAATTTCATTTTGTTTCAATATCTGCAACCTGACACAGAAACCAGGGAAGATCCAGAGATTCAATGTTGAATACAAGGTCAGAATTAGAATCCTGACATAAGCCCAAAATTGGTCTACAAGATTGAGCTCTCACCTATTTTAGACAATATTTTTCCATTCCTGGCCCTCAAGACTACTAAAGTGTCTTCTTCCTGGAAAGTTGCTGTACCCCATAGCCCCACCCCAGGCCAGGTTGCAATTGTAGACACACTAAGAAATACCATAGCCAAGCACTTCTACTCTCCCATTTTTTCTTTTTAAGTAACCCACTCCCTCTAAGAAATCTGGGCTATACTATAACTGAGACAGGTGCAGAGGGACCAGCTAAAACATGGAATTCCAACAGCACCTGTTCTGGAATCCTGCCTAGCCCTAATCTGGAATGGGGCCTGCAGATGCTTCTTTGGCTCTGAGAAACTCTGACGGTGGAAATGAGTTTATTTCCACCATGGGAGGAAGTAACAAGGAAGCAGATTTTAGTTCAATATTTGAAGAAGTAATTTGTCAGGGCTGGAGCTGTTCTACAAAAGATTGAAGAGCCAAAGAAGAGAGGTCATGGGAAGGGATTCAAGCAAGATAGGTAACCAGCATTGTGAATGCCAAGAGAGGATTTTTGTATTAGGCTGTTGGCTTCTGTCTCCAAGATCTGTACTGCTAAACCCCTATGGGCATAGACCATGTCTTATTCATCAGCTCTCAGTGGAGTTCTTTAAGCGTTTTCATAAATCTGTTCATGACTGCGTGTCCAGTGGACAGGCCACTGAAAGTTGTTCATCATAGGACTATTATGCCTAAAAGGGCCCAGCCATGTCATGCCTGAGCCTTGCCTGTGAACAGAAGCAGTTTCCAGTGAAAGGTCTCTAAAGAAGTTTATGATTCTTGCAGCTTTGGTAGGAAACAAATTTTACCCACAAATCCAAAGTCTCAGAGTTGGAAGAGAAAAGGAGGATATATCCATTATAATAGCACACTGACAGTAGAAAGAGTGGAAGCAGAAAGTACAGGTGCGGAAGTCATTCACTTGGATGATTCTTAGCCTCTGGAAAAGGACCTTGATCCACCAACATCTCTGTCTTCTCAGATTCCCACTGAGTGACATTCCTTGATATGTGACAGGGCTTGTTATTCTATGAGAGATCAAGCTTCTGCAGTAACTGGTCGTTGGTTAAAACATATTGATTGATAGGATTCCTTTCCAGGTAGCAGGATATAATGAAGAAGAGAAGAGTGAGGGCATAAGAACATGACCTTCATGAAAAGGAAGAGAGCAGGAGAAGGGAGACTGAGGAAAGGGAAATCTGAGGGCTTGCAAGACATCTTTCCCCTCAATTTCCTTGAACAACTATCAAAATGTCACACAATAAGATTTTTTCTTATCATGTTTTTAACATATATACTAAAACAAAAATCACCAAATGGTAAAAAATAATTATTACCATAAAAAAGATATATCTAATCAAAGTATTTTTCACAATAAGTTAATATTTTGTTTATAAGGTACCATGTTCAGTGCACGAGGACCCTATTCAGACACCTACATGGGGTCCTTATATCCAGACATCAGGTCTAACCACCTGCAACTTCAATCCCGCTTCTCACTACCTCTTGCTATTCTTAGAACTCTCCTAACATTTTATCACCATATTTTTGTCTTACTGCTAAAGCAAAATAAATTTCCTCCCTTCCTTTTCCTTGCTAGCCACACTCTTTACTGAATTAATTCCAATTAAGGCCTTTTTCTCTCCCCAGGTCAGTTTGGACCATCCTAAGTCCATATTCAATCTTCCATCCTCTGATTTCCCCAAGCACTATATCGGTATCACTAAATTCAGCACTCAATTTGAGGAGATGGACTCCTGCCCTTTCCTGAGGTCAGAGAGGCCCACCCATAGCAAAGAGCTGGGCATAAGATGAGAATGGATGTGTTCAGTCTTTCCTCAGCCCACTTAACTTGAGCTCTGAATCTGTTGAAATATTCTAACAGGTTCTGAACTCCCTGTTGCACTTTATTATGAGATATGAAAAAGATAACCTTCCCCTAGATTTATTGAGACAGTCGATATCCATTGCCCCCCTCATCCATAGGAGAAATGCCAAATATCTGCAGTAGCACATTCCATTTTAAATATGGCTAAATTACACTGGCTTTCCCAAAATAACATCACCCCAAAATAGACACGTGAAAATCAAGCTTGTGAATAAAGTCACTGGGTATATTCTAGCTTATCCTGGAAATAAACATACTCAGAACAAAAGCTGGCTTTCAGCACCACACAGTTTTAAGGACTGCACTTCCTGTGCACAAGCTTGTGTCTTTTTTTAAAAATTTGATAAGTTATTTAATGGGTGCCAGAGGTGGGGAGAGATAACATGCTATTATCCAACATCTATTTCTTAGACTGTTGGTTTCCAAAACTGTGCTGGGAGGAACAAGTTAGTCCACATTTAACTGTATTGCATTATTGGTCGCCTGCTAATAACCAAAATAAAACTACTCCAATCTAATTCACAGAGAAAAATCTGTTAAAGTTTCTAACCCAGAATGTCAATAAAAGGACGTTGCTCTCTACCCTTCTGCGAGGTTATTTTTAATAGTGAATATCTTCAAAACAATGCTACTACACCTCTCTGCAAACTTTAAACCTGTCCCCAACAGATCCACACTCTACCTTTGCTATATTGTCAACTATTTTGCTACTACTTTGCCCTATATCCCATAGGGCAAAAGTCTGTCTTGAACTCCACATCTGTTGAGCTTTAAGATTTGTAATTTTACTGCCCACCTCCAGACAACAGATACAGCCATATTTCTTCTCATCTTAACTCAGTAACATTTTGCATGAATTTTTAAAAAGAAATTATTAAAGTGCTCTCAAACTTGTGTTTCAAAGATATGATCATATGTGTATATCAGTTTCACAGGGTTATCTCTGCTCACAATAGTCTCCACAGCAGTGAAATTGAACAGGTCCCCTGGAAGGTATGGCAGCCACAGTAGACCAGTTAACCTTCCTCTATAGTGTGATCACCATTACTTCTAACATAGCAGCAATGATTATCCTGAAAGCATAACATAGAAAGTCTGCTTTCAGGGACCTAAAATTCAGCTCATTCATCAATCAAGATTCCGCACTTGAGAACAGAAATACACTACACATTGTAGTTATACCATGATGTGAATTACAAGAAATGAAGCACATGCTAGTAACACACAGCTTCATACACCTAAATCAGCTATTCTTTTAATGAAGGGTAGAAAATTCCAATTAAAGATTTTTAAGATAGCAAAGGAGGCTAAAGAAGAGACACAGTCATACCAACCCTCTCACATAGAGGCATTGATCTTGGGCATAGTCATACAAATGTGCACATGCTACATGTGTATTTTGTCAATATCAGCAGTAGTTGTAAATTATTTTCTAGATTTATTCAAAATACAACCCCTTGTCCTAAACATAAAAGTGAGTGGATAAAATACAAATAGAGCAATTAAATTTTATCTCTTCTGTAACTCGATTTAAAATGCACATAAAGAAAATTAGAAAAAAATATTCACTAGGGAAAAGCAATTCCAAAAGGTCAACTGCAAGATAATACTCACGTAGCAATTATTTAACACAAATTTAAGGTTAGGGAGAGTATCCAAATGTTGTGTTAAATTAAATCAATTCTTTCTACTTACGAATGAAATACAGTAAATATAAAAAATTTCTCCCTATTACAGGATAGCAAATTTTAAAAATCCTGTGCCAATTTTTTTTTTTGTAGACACACAACATGTAACACCCAAATGGAATCACTCTGCAAGTCTCTTCATTGGATACCACACTATAGTATTTTTTATATTTCCTGTTTTTCTACTGCTGTGAACTTTTATCCATTAATGATGGCCATCAGTTTTGTTCTGACCTCAAATTTAATAGGAAGTCAAGAATTAAGGCCAGAAAAATATTATGTGGGAAAGGTGGGCCAGCTAAACAACATGTTACTTAATTGTTTTTTCACATAAGTAGAGGATAAAAGTTTGATCTTATTTCTATCCACTCTGTTTTTTTCTCTTTATTTAGTGACATGCTTTCAGAAAGCACTAAAAAGAGAGACTCTTCTTTCTCTCTCTTTCACTCTCTCTCTCTCTCTCTCACTCTCTCTCTCTCACACACACACACACACAGTGCACACGATATGAGCCCATACTCAAGGACTTTTGACCTTCACAAAGAGGCACACAGCCCCATATACAACCTTAAACATCTTCCAAAAACTGGAATTCCTGTCCAAATTTAGGATCAGTCTTTGAGAAAACAATATGTCTTACTGATCCAGAGCCAAAGGTAAAACTAACTTGAAAAAAAGAACAGAAAGTCTTCTGAATTAGAAAATTGTAGAAATACTAAAAGGCATGAAAAAGAGTATGGAAGATATGTACTTTCTCAGAAATAAGACTCAGTCAGCAGCCAGGGTGTGGGGGCCAGACAAGCCATGGGAGGAAAACATTATACAAGAATTTCCTGGCAGTAGGCAATAAGCAGAGACATAACCATAGCAAAGGCCCAGTGGTCAGCTGCAGGCGAAGGAGATAGCAAGGGGACAGAGCATTGCATCACGGGAACATGGCAGCTGGGGCAAAGGGTAGACACTCAACTCAGAGTCAAAACTCTCATATCCCAAGAGCATGAGAAAATCTTGGAATACCTTATAGAAATGGGGAACATGAAGGTTACACAAGGATAAAGAAACAAGACAATTATTGACATCTGGACACAAGAGTAGGTAATAGAGGGAAGACAATGAACCATCTGTTATGAGCAATAGCTGGCTTAAGACCGAACTATAAATCTTGAACTTCAGGCTTAATCTCAAAGTTGAGGGGCAATGAAGGGGGTACTAAAATAATGATGGCATAATTAACAGCATTGTCCACTGACAATGCCCAGAGTATAAAAAAAAAAAAGAATAATCCCTCCCATTTGCCCCCATACACCTTATAATCTTTATATGCGACAAGTATTTATTGAAAGCCTGCTATGTACCAGATACTGTGCTGCTGCTGGATATTTAATCCCAAACAAGACACAAATTTTACACTCAAGCTCTTAACAGGAAAGGGAGTAGCGACTCTTTTATTCCTGTTGTGTCTCTGATGTGACCTTCACAACCCCAGGCCCTGCTACTGTACTCATTGCTTGAGAGACGTGACATTTTATACCTGATGGTGCTTTAGGAAGGAGGAAAGGAATCTCTATGCCAGACCCTAATCTCAGCTCCTTCTCTTAAATGATACCCTTGGGAAGTAGGGAAGTGACAACTAATTCCAAAGCTAAGGCAGCCATCACCTAGTCTGCGTCATTGATTGGGGCAATTCCATGTCCTGTCAATATGAGGCATGTCATAACTGGTCTCCTGGGTGGAAGGTAGGCTGTCAAGGGTCAAGTGGGCACAAAGTAACTAGTTACTACATCAAGACACAGTAGGTACAAAAGACTGACCAGCACTGGGTGAAGAATGCAGAGTAAGCCACATGACCATCATCCTGAGAAGGATGGCTTCAAAGAGGATGGCTGAGAGGCAAGAGGAGCTCAAAGCAAAAAGCAAGATCAGCTTCTTTAGAAAGGCAAACAATATCGAGGGTTTGACCAACATCTCGGCAGTTGGCCTCTCTCCCGATGTGGAACCTCTTTAGCCCTAAAAATTCTAAACCAACTGCGGTAAAGGCCTTCAGGAAAGAGCCCTTCTCAGCAAAGACCTGCTTCCATTGTCAATATCTGAGTTGGGAAACCATGATCTCTGGGCATACTAGTGACCATGTGATGTGGTAGCTAATCAACTGGGCCTCCTCCAGGAAGAAAACCAAGGATTAGGGCTGAAAAATGCACTTCCCATAAATTCGCTCCCAATTTGGCTGTTGGAAATTCAGAGAAGAACAGAGCTAAACACTGGGAATAAATTATACAGCCTTTAGCTAGAATCGCAGAGTAGTGATGCTACAAAAGAGAGCATCCAAATGCTCCCAGATGAGGGGTGGGGAGGTACATGCAATATTATCCCTGATCTCCACAGGTGTACACAAAAGCAGAAATTCAAAACACAGTCCCAATCTCCTAAAACTACTTATTTTCTCAGTGTGCACATATATGTGTAGTATAAAAAGTTTCATGTATTTGCTAGTCTTTCCTTGGTTCTTTATTCATAAGTTTAAAAGGGCAGTATTGAACAAATACAAGATTTTTAATGATTTTGTCATTTCATGAAATGTATTTTTATGTTCTTTGCAGTTCTTTTTTTTAATTGCCTGGTGCTTTCTAAATGATCCCATTTAATTTTATGACATTGATTTACAGTTGGTAATCATTTTGGGGTAATGGTTCTAAGTGTCTCCTATTTTACTGTTTGTCATCAGCCAAGTCCCTTTTGGCCACAAAGGAGTTTATTAGCCAGTAAAAAATATTCTTTTTATAAATGCTTTCAAACTCCTCCCAATTCATTTTATGTTTCTGGTTTCCTAAACTTGGGGGAAAATGTTCCTGAAGATTAAAGTTATCATAAAAACTAAAGTTGCATTCAGATACAAATCTGACTCCTGTGCTCAATGACTTGCCACAAGAAATCTCTCATGATCCTGGTTAAATTGATCGGAAATGAAGAAATGCCACACCCAAATGAGTTTCTTCTCTGCTCTCCCCATACTGAAAGAAGGCTGTTTCTTTGCAATGCTTAGCACCTTCATTCACAAAATCATGGAATTTATTTTCAGGGCACTAATGAAACCATTACTCTAAGGGAACGATGTTTCCAATGAGAAAGACTACATGAACTCTTTCCACAGATAGGCTAAATTCATGCTTCACAGTACTATTGATTCATTTCTGTCTCAGAGATTTTGCTCTTTACTCCCATGATATGCCCTCTGCTGGCCAGAATGCCCTCTGCTGACCAAATCCTATTTCGTCCAAGGCCTAGCTTAAGATCCACCTTCTCCCCTCAAATTCTCTTGATCTTCATAAATCTGCCCACTCCTTCTGCCCTCCACCTTCAAACATGCTCAAATATCTCTCTTGCAGCAGGTGATATGCCATGATATAACATTCAATGCAGAAAAAATACTAGAAGTTAATACAGCTTGATTGAGAAGGTCTCACATCCCTACCTCACCCAAATGAGTTTCTTCTCTGCTCTCCCCAGTGCAGCTGAGTTCATGTGGTTTAGGGGAAAAACAGACCTGTTGGGACTGAATCCCCACTCTGACACTTACTAGCTATGTAGCCTTAGGCAGATTACTTTTCCTCCCTGAGCCTCAGTTTCCCATTCAAAAACTTCATGGAGTTATTGCCAGGCTAAAATTGGTTTCAGTGACAGCTACTTTCCTAAACAGTGAAGCTTCAAAGATAAGTAAGATAAAGCCTCAATCTTGAAAAAGTTCACATTCTGCAGATAAGTTATATACTGTAGCTTCAGGCTCTTTGAGTGAAATGGTTACGTGGCACTTGGAAAATAGTAAGCTGGAAACAGTAGGGGAGAAATTGGAGGGGAAGAAGCTGGAGTCTGAAGCAAATTCAAAATTGCAGATGTAGGTGACAATAGTGGGAACAGAGAGAATATTTGAGAGATATTCAAGTGGAATAAAATTATAGGCCTTGGTTCATTTCAGATTTAAGAGGATAAGGTGATTGATGAAGAGTCATGACTCAAATTTCTAGCCAAGAAGACAGATTCAGGCACTGATAGAAATGTGGTAACTGAGAAAAAGAGTTTGAGTAGTGGGAGAGATCAACCTCTACGGAGACTATAAGTGTGTGTCTCAGATATACCTGACAGCTCATGTCAGTCTCAGAGTTCAATAGTTCTTTCACATTCCCACTGAGTCCTCTTCCTCTCTCTATTTTCCCTCCTGATTTTTTCTGTAGAAAGTTCAGTGGTAACTTGAACAATCACCTGAGTTTGCTAGACCTAAGCTAACGATGTTCCCCACTAATAAGAACTACACTTCTCCATGCATCTTTTTTATTCGCTCTACTTGACTTTTAAAGTTAAAATAACTTTAGCCTAGGATAGCCCATGTTTCTCTTGACCATTTCTCCAAGATTACCAATATCCCAATCTTCTGAAGCTACCTAGGCAAAGCAAGGTAGCCTGGTCCGTTACATTTGGAGGGTTGTGCCTCCACATTCTGAGCCAGTAACTGCCACCCAGGTCCAACCAGAATCTGCTTTCTGCAAAACCCCCAGCCCTGCCCCCTTCCTGACACTGAGCATGCTCACTGAAGATTAAGAAGGTGATTCCTTAAATGGTACCTAATAAATACAGATCAAATAAATTTAATGCATGTATTCCTGTTGATCCAACAATTTTAGAAATTTATACTAAGGAAATAACCAGAAGTGCACATACACTTATGGCTAAATAATATCTATTGAGACAGTCTTTAGATTGCAAAAAAAAAAAAGGAAAAATGCAGACACATTCTGAATACAAATCGAGAGTATTTAAATATATTGCCTCATATCTTCATAATGGAATATTATACAAACATTTAAAATGTAATGGAATTTTAATGGCAAGAAGAAATATTTGAAATACATTTTAAGAAGTGAAAAAAGATAACAGACTACATATAATTTTATACTCAATTTTGTAATGTCTGTATGCATACATATATACATACATATATGCTACATATATGTGTGTGTGTGTGTGTGTGTGTGTATAAGCAAACGTATACCCATAACCAACAAAAAGTAACCTGGGAGGTTATAATTATTGTTATCTTTAGGTGAAGGAATTACAAATTATTTTTATTTTCTTCTATGTACTTTTCTGTATTTTCCAATTATCTCTAAAAGATTTTGTAATCAGGAAAAAAATTCTCAAAATAAAGGGAAATGGGCCACAAAATAGGCCTTGTCTTAGAGGGAAGAAACCTGTAGGGATAGCATATATGTCATGGAGCATTTATTTCTTCAGTACTTTTTCTTGCCTAAAACCTGAGATATTCTTTCCATCTCTTACTGTAAGAGGCCTGAGAACTTGGATTTCAGAGCTTTTTTTTAAGGCTCAGAGCTTCTCTCACTAAGACCTATATTCCATGCCTAGGCAATGAATAACCACAAAAAGACACCTGATATTTGGATACAATCATTTCTCTTTCCTTTATGCTCACTGAATTAACTTTTGCCAAAATATAGAGGATCTGACTGGATCATTCAGTGTTTTATTCTTTGGATTAATTGGGGATTAGATGGTAATAGGCTGAAAATAAATTCTCTTCCCATTGACCAAAATAAACTTTGCTTTTGATATCAAGCATAGCATCAACAATTATCTGAAAGGAAAAATGAATATATATATACACATACATGTATATATATATAAATATAAGTATATACATATACGTGTATGTGCATAGTAACCCATCATATGCAGAAAACTGTAGCCAATCCAACCATTTAAATATACCTCATTAACACCACTCCAAAGTCTTTGACTAATGTAAGCCATGTTTGCCTGTAGGAAATGGTGGTGGGAAGTAGTTCCCTTTCCAACAAGTATTTTGTGTGGGAATCTACTTTGTAGCAAGACCATAAGTTGGTCAAGTCTTGTTGTTTCTTATTTAACAGATCTATGTACCACCACGTGCCTCTCTTCTCTGTAATACATCTTACACACGGTGATTGAATTACTCTCTAAAATGCCCCCTTTTGGCACACTCATCTCTCCTCCACATCCCACATTTATATAGCAAATGAAGATTTATCAAAGCCTTTCATATAAAGGATTTTATGTGATCTTTATAAGAACTCTAGAAGACAGAGTTTTATAGGTGAAGAAACTAAGCTCAGAAAGATAAAGTTACTTGCCCAGATACTTCTGCTAAGAAGGGTTGGTTCTCAGATGAAAACTTCAGTTTTCTAACTTGCAATTCAGTGTTCCATTTTTAATAACCTTAATAATACCATAATTTTGTCTCGATGTTATGTTTTAAGACATTTTCTCATCTATATGCATTTAACCACTGCTTCTCAATAATGATGTATATGTATGTTGTGTATCATCATTCTCATAAACACCATTCTTGGATGATGGTGGCATAGAGGACACTGCCAAGGACAAGGCAACATGCAGACATTAAATCCTTTAAAGCCCTCTGGGTGGAATGGTACTTCATTCACCAGGACTCTTGGATAACCTAGAGGCTTGATGTGCATGATCTTGTCTCTTGACACTGCCTCTGCTCTCCCAGTCCTTGGTTCCATCTCTCAGTTCTGACTCTGGTATGCCCCTTAATGAAGTAGTTAGTGTGACCTCTACTAGAAGTTCCCTTACTATCTTGTAACACTGCTATTTGCAGATTTGTATTAATCTCTTCTCTCTCCACTCACCCTGTCATATGCCACATTCTACTGTATGCAAACATACACACAAAAACATAGCCTAGACTAAAATTTCCCTCAGAGAACATTCCTTATTCATCTTGCTCTATAATCCCCATTGCCAGCAGGTGTCCCAAAATTTTTGCTGCATTAAATTGATCAGTATATTTTTAAATTAATTTGAGTATCTACTACAAAGTATAGCTATGCAATTATAATAGTATATTTTATGACCCACTATTCCCCTACCTGCCTCTATTCTCATTTTTTCTTGCATCACAAATCTTCTCAATTGTTTTAACAGCTTTCAGCAAATAACATTATATTTTATTTTATGGGACAGTTATCATGAGGTCTCTAAGTTGTTTCAAGCTAAGACTCCAAGATTTTAAGTAGTCTGTGAAAAGTTTGGGAAATCACTATTTATTTGTTCTGTAATTACCATTTAACTTTTCTAGGCAGAATATTCTCTACTCTTAAAAAAATGTATTCACTTCTAAATGAGGATAAGAATTTCATTTTCTTAGGTCAACTAGTCAAAGTCAATATTCTTTGTTGCTATGCTCAATTATAAGATGGAAAAATTGGAAGAAAACCTAATTTTATCATATAACATAGGCATGAGCCAGGTTGTAAAATATTGTTTATCATGTCCTTCCAATCATGTTTTCAAAATTTTTAAAAAATAACTTGACGATATTTAATTTTTTAGTAGAACATATAGTCTAGATTATTTCTTTTTTGAAATGTAAATAGATCTGATAGCTAAGGTGTTTTAGAAAGTGAATATTACATTTAAAGTCATGTTACAGGACTTGGAAAACAATCTTTTTGATAAAGGGCCCTATATTTTACATGTCACCATGTGGATTTGGTTGGGGACAACTTCAAGAGAGAGAGCTAGCTCATGTGCCTCCGCAACACACACACTCTCACACACTCCCATATCTCTAAGTAGTGAGATTCTTTTATAAAACATGGATAAGGCACTTAATGCAAACTTTAAAATATTTAGCTTATAATTTTTATTAATTACTGTCTCCAATACAGAGTGCTGCTGGGAAATTAAAACTTAAAAGCAATACTTTCTTTGCCTTGTATTTATTGAGCAAGAAAAAGAAATGAAACAATAAGAGATACACTAAGGAAAAGTCCCTAGTTCATAATATATTAAAGGCATTATTTTAAATGTGCTTCTTTGCTCCTCATGGGCCAGCTCTTCCCTGAAACACAGAGTAAGCAAAGCTTATACTCCTGTAAATGTTCTCTGGCTTTTACCAACAGTTCTCCACATATCTAGGCTTGTTTTGCCACAGTCTTTCTTTGAAAATAGCTAAACTCATTAGGGATTTTGGAAGGAAATCATGTCATATTGAGACAATTAAATTTATGATTTCTAAAAATAAAATGAAGTAAGGATAAATGTGTTGGCAATGGGAAAAGGGTTATCTGGAGTAAGAGTTTGCAAAGGTTCTTGCCTGAAAGCTGTAAACTCTAATTATATTCTGATTTCCACCTAGAAAAATCTATCTTTTCTCCTGTGTTTCACTTATGCTCTAAAACAGAAATATTGTATAGATGGAATAAATACTGAGTTATACTAATTGAAGGCATTATATAATTAACAGCACTTGTACATATATACACTAACCTTCTCCAAAACTATTCATATCTTCCCCTGAGTCCCTGAAACCATACCCTTCTATGCTCAATTCACTTTTGCATCTTTACAGTTGCAGCTCATATCCCCTAAACATCTCTGTTTAGTCTTACTCCTAGCCAGATGATTCAAAATCCCATGACTGATGTTATTTTTTTGTCCCTGAGAAAAATAACTATGTTAAATATTACTTCAAACATTTACAGCATCTTTGGGCTCTGTTTTTTTTTTGTTTTTGTTTTTTTGTTTTTTATCAGAACCTCTAAGATTCTTTATTCCTTGCCCAATTATGACTTTCTCTGGCTTCAAGATCTTTCCCAACCCTGCAGAGGAAACTGCCCCTTCCTAAATATCTGCCTGTCAGTTTTTGTGTTCATTTGTTGTTAATATTGTCTTTTGCTCAATCTTCCTTGACAGCTCTTTGTGAAGAGAACACACACAGAACTCAGACAAGCTCCTTTCTTCACAGATCATGAAGTAGTGCAAATGGTTTGAGAATCTGAAAGATCTGGATTCAGATCACAGTTCTATAGTGTAGGCAAATTGAATAGCCTACTGAACCTCAATGTCCTCATCTGTAAAATGAGTACTTCATAGTGCCACTGTGAAGATTCAATAAGATTGTTCCTGTAAAGACATCAGTACAATTCTTGGCATCTCTTAACTCTTCTTTTGCCCTTACTAAGTTCTTAATTAAATATCATATTTTCTGACTATGGACTTCAGGAGTTAAGTCACTGATGCTTCTTGTAACTCTCTGGAAATCTCTTGGAACGAACTGCCTCCCCTAACTTCATCTCATTGATACATTCCATGCAGATTATAAATCTATTCTAAATGCTGGTTGAGACTCAAGATTTTGCTCACCCCTACAAGAAAAACTGCATGAAACAGTAAAGAAACACAATCATGGTTTCTGAGTTTTAAACACTCTCTTCTTTTTCCTTTTTTGCAAAAGTTTGGTCAAATGCAAACATTTCACACTTGAATTCAGCACTTTTCCCAAGCAAGCAATCAGTATATAACAATACCAATTTGGCATACCCTTGCACAGTGTAATATTCAATATAAAAGTGGGTGATGAGAAGCAAAGAATCAGAAATTATAATAAAGTAGAGGGGGAAAAAATTCTAATGGAGTTCAGTACCAAAATTGAGCTGTCTAAATCTGTTGTTTATACATGGACTTAATTTCACCAGAAGTGCTTGCTCAGCTTAACATAAAGCCACTTTCATATGAAGAAATATGAACTGAAATTATAGGTACAGCAAGAAAATAAGTTCCACTCTCATCTCTCTACATGAACAAAATTATTTCACTAATGTTCTTTCGGAATCACAGTTTCCACTTTGTGACAGTTTTAGGTAGAGACCACAAAAACTAAAAGGTCTCTTTGCAGCAGAAGAGAATGAGCAATCTGCTCTTTGTACTGGCTGAGGAATGATGACAGAATTACTGGTGTCCCCAAAAGTGAAATACTATTGAGTCTGCAAGTTTGTCCATAAATACTGGCCCTCTTAGGTTGGGTAAAACCAGTGTAATCACAGATCTCTCCAAAGAAAGCAGGGAGTGTTCAAATTCTTTCTAATGAGTGCTGCATGTCACTCTACTTTAGATCTTTGAGTTCTCTGTTCAAGAAATACAAATGTGACCCAGTGAAGCAGAGGATTCAAAAGGGATGCCAACATTATCTTCTCTGCACCCTATCCTTCACTCCTCTACTTAGCTTCTTTTACAGCTCTAACTTTTAATAAAAGAAGAAAAAGAAAGAACATTTAACACATTTCTAATTTTATGGTAATCTTCCTTGAGCTTGAATACATATTCTTAGACTGTGAAAGGCTACCTCAACTATGGAAAAAATTTCCCTGGTGTGAACATCCAGTAGAATTTCCAGCGGAAAGCATGGGGAGCTTATTTCCTCCTGGAGCAGCTATTTTCTTAGAATATTCAATTCGAGTGTTCTTTGTTATTGCCGGTCATAGCCTTCTTAAGATTGGGCTACCAGTTTGGGTTTTGCCCTGTCGAGTTGTAGAGAAGTGTGTTTCTTCCCCATCACAACTCTTCGAAGTCCTGAAGTCTCTTCTTAGAGTTATCTTGTTATTTGGTAAACAGGACACTTTTATTCCTTATAACTGATCCATTCAAAAAACATCACAGCTCTACACAGCTACAAAAAAAAATATGACATTGATATCTTGAGTAGCACTAAGTAAATGTATCTACAGGGGACAGAATATCCTCTAATTCTTTCACCTCGATAAAAACTGGTTTCTAGTGTAGTTGAAATGTAGATTCATTTGTAGATGTCCCACAAGAAAACAAATGCTAGAAATGTTTTCCAAAAGAATCAACTTTCAGTGAGTTAAGTTTTATCCCCATTGGCAGATCTCCAGGAAGGAAACTTCCTGTCTTTACTTGACATCCATACCTTCAGAATATGAAGCCATCATTTCTTTAGGCCAAATAAGTCAGTAGGTTAGCAATCATGAGTTGCATTTTTAAGTTGCATTTCTAAGTGGGATTCAGTGCATTTCTAAGTGGGATTCAGTAAATCTATCAAAAATGAACTTTTATTATGGTGCTATACATTCAATGCAACTGTTGTAAATTAATGGTTTTTACATCAAAATGATAAATTTTATTGAGTGGCATCATAGATTCTGAAGCCAGATGTGCTGTGTACTCATGTGATAATAGAATATGAATGTTTTCTGCATATATCATTCTGAATTTAGTTCTTTGTGAAATATTGAACATTTTTCCCTTTGCTTTTGAGTTTTTCAAAGCCAAAATAGCTAATCTATTCTTTAGGTGAAGAAACTAATTTTGAATTATTATCACTGATTTTTTTTTTACAAATATCCAGGCTTTTCTTTTCCTATTCGCTAAGTCAAAAACGTCTGTAGTCTTACCTAAGCTATGAAGGAGATAAAATGGAGATTTTAAATACTGACGTGTAGCTACTAAAAAAGCAAAGAGAGGGCTTGCTTCTTGGAAACAATTTTGTGCATTAATTTTCCACAAATTCCCATCAGATGTCATCAAATTCAAAACACTGTGCAGATGGGAAAGACTGACTATTGAAACAATTAACTATTGTGAGTCATTTCCTCAATCTGCTTTTGTTTTAGCCAATATGTCAACTGGTGACAGACACTGTTAAATTTCACAAGCCCTACTGTCTTCTTGGAAACAACATAATACATTTGACATAGCTCAGCTTGATAAATCTGCCAAACTAATGGTGGGGCCTTTTTCTTTCTACTTTTCAATGCCAAAGTCTAAAGATATTATGCAGAATCTATTCAACAAGAAATGCATGAAGTCCATTTTATCCCCTCTGAATACTCCCACTTGATCACCTACTGGCTCTTAGTTTCCTGATCTCTTTGAATCGAAGCTAAAATAAGGTAAAATTTTAATTTATTCAGTCTTTGCTATCTCAGAAAAATGTCATCGTGGAGATTGAGTTTTCCTGAAGTTTGTCACTTGCTTCAGCACAGTCTGAAATTTTACTATTTAGATGACCTAGTTTATCACTAACCACTTTAGGTGACTTTTCTAATCAAAACCCGCTTACCCTAATCTAACTAAAACATTTTCTAATCTTGGAAACATGATTTTACTATTTGTGCATATCATGACACTTGAATGTCTAAGGAAGAGGGGAAGGGGAAACATGGTGTTGTCCCATGACACTGTTATTCCAATCAGGAATAGAAATTTCTAAGCAGCTTCTCTCATACAAGCTTCTTGCTCACTAACCATTCCTTTACCAGTCCTTCATTTGTGTAGCACAGTAGCTCACCACCTGCAGCTTTGACTGTCTCTAGAGGTAAGTACAATGAGTTCTCAGAAACTCAGGTAAGCTAGAAGACAGGCCAATGACCACTCCCTCAGGCCAAATAGGGGCAAAGGGATCCAAGCCAGCTGCAACAGGCAGCTCTAGGTAGATGAAGCATTATTCAAAGGAGTGACAAGTCAATATTTAACAAGGGAGTCAAAAATACCCAATAAGAAAAGGACAGTCTCTTTATTAAATGGTGTTGGGAAAACTATATAACCACATACAGAAAAATGAAATTGGACCCCTATCTTATATCACTCATAAAAATTAACTCAAAATGGATTAAAGAATTAAACATAAACCTAAAAAGGTAAAACTGCTCGAAGAAAACAGGGGTAAAACTCCTTGACATAAGTCCTGGCAATGTTTTTTTTTTCTTTTTTTTTAAAAATATATAACACTAAAAGCACAAGCAACAAAAGCAAAAATCAATAAATGAGATTACATCAAACTAAAAACCTTCTATGCAACAAAAGAAACAATCAACAAAATGAAAAGGCAACATAAAAAAATGAGAAAAAATATTTGCAAACTACATATTTAATAAAAGGTTAATAGCCTAAATGTATAAAGAACTCATATAACTCAACGACAACAAAACAATCTAACTTAAAAAATGGTCAGAAGAACTAAACAGACTTACATTTTTCCAAAAGACACATGCAAATGGCCAACAGGCACATAAAAAAATGTTCAACATCACTGTTCATTATGGAAATGCAAATCAAAACTGAATGAGATATCACCTCACACCTATTAGAATAGCTATTATCAAAATTCAGGAGGTAACAAGCATTAGTGATGATGTGGAGAAAAGAGAACCCTTGTGCACTGTTGTTGGGAATGCAAATTGGTACAGTCACTATGGTAAACAGTATAGAGGTTCCACAAAAAATTAAAAATACAACTATTATATGATCCAGCAATCCCACTTCTAGGTACATATCCAAAAGAAATGAAAAAAAGATATTGAAAATATATCTGCATTATTGTTAATAATGTTTATTGCAACATTATTCACAATAGCCCAAATATGGAAACAACTGAAGTTCTCATCAACATATAAATGGATAAAGAAGACATGGTGTATATATATATAAAATGGAAAGAAGGAAATCCTGCCATTTGCTAAAACATGAATGGATCTTGTGGGCATTATGCTAAGTGAAATAAGTAATACAAATAAAGATGACTAATGTACAATATTACTTATATGTAAAATCTAAAAAAGCTGAACTCATAGAAACAAAGAGTAGAATGGTGGTTACCAGGGACTAAGGGTTGGATAAAATGGGGAGATATCGATCGAAGGTTAAAAACTTCCAGTTGAAAAAGAATAAGTTCTGAGGATCTAATGCACAGCTTTGTGAATACAGTTAAAAATACTGTATTATATACTTAAAAGTCATTAAGAGAATAGATCTCAAATGTTCTCGCCACAAAAAAGACATGCAATTCTGTGACATGAGGGAGATGTTAGTTAATGCTATGGTGGTGATCATATTGCAATATATAAGTATATAAAATCTACACATTGCACACCTTAAATTTACACAATGTTATATGTTAATTATACCCCAATAAAGCTGGATAAAATAAATAAACAGAGTGACCATTCCAGATAGTGCAAAAGCAACAAGTGACCCAAGATTAGACGGAACATGCAGCAGGTATGCAGGAAGAAACCAATAGGCAGGATTCTGGCAGTCATCAGAAATACTGTCCAAACTTGGCCGGACCTCAGCCAGCAAAATGCACACAACCACACTGACTTGTCTTTTACTTTAAATTCATGACCAACCTTGGATGCACCCTAATATTCCTGACAGTCGTATTACATTTCTTTAGTACATTTACTCCCCGCTCTCATAGATGACTTTTTTCACACCTCATCTCTTTTAAAACCTCTCCAAAACCTCCTTTCCATTCTGATAACTTTGATCCTTTCTCATTTAAAAAAAATTTGAAACAACTAGAAAGAACCTCTATGGATTTCTACCACAACATCTATCTACCAACCAACATCTGCACCCATATAGTGTGGTTTTCTACCTGTGAACATACTCTCCATGTACCTGTCTAAAGTAAATCTCTCCACCTGACCACTAGTCTTTTGCCTTCTCAAAGATGTGGATCCAACAATTCATTTGTCCTCTTCTATATCATCAAACTCCCCTCCCTACTGGATCTTTTCCCTTTACATACAAATGTGATCTTATTTCTCCCTTCTTAAGTAAAATTTATATGGGGAGACTAAAGAATCCTTAGACAGCACCTAGAATAGTGGTTCTCAAATCTGAGTCAACATTGGAATCTCCTGGGGAGTTTTAACAAGAATACCAATACCAGGGCTCTTGCTCCTCCAGAGAGTCTGATTTAGTTGGCGTGGGGGGTATGACCTGTGCATCAATATTTTGTGCATGTCATATGATTCTAATGTATACCCAAAGTGGAGTAACACTGATCTGTCCTAGATTTATCATTAAACGAGGTAAAGAAAGTCAAGAGAAGTGAAGCAGCTCACACAAGCCAAATCATTCGTGGTAGTGCCAGAACAAAAATCCAGCAAAGCTGATTCTCAGTCCAGTGCTCTTTTGACAACATCAAGCAAAATGTCATACACACAAATGTAATCTTTGGCAAAAAGCTATGACTACCACCACAAGTAATGAACTTGTTAATTGTTCATCTCCACAGAGGACATCAGCTTTTAGTCTTCAGTCACAATAAGAGAGCTTAAAATCAGGAGGCTGAGAAGGTGAGTGTAATAGCAAATGTGAAGAAACCCCTGCCATGGTACCCACAGCAGATGCTTCAGAAGTTTCAGGATGGTGAAGGACCTGGGGGAGGGTGCCGAGGAGCAGCATGAGGTGCAGCGTGATAAATGGAGCTGTCTTTTTCCCATTAGAGGAACATAGCAAGTTTCAAGAAACAAATCAGAAACCTAAAATGATTAATTGTGTGATCTACAATGAGTCCTGTTGTGTTTGTCTATGAATCCCATTGCTCTGCAGATCAGACACACCAGGTGCAGAGAAACACCTGGCTATGATGAACCCTCTGAATTTCTTAGTAACAAAGTCCAAAAAAGGTGAACAGTGGTTTTGTTTACAGGTGAACAGTAGGAAGGGAATCAAAGCTGGTGAGAAAACTGATATGGTAGAATAAGAACAGAAGCATCCGTTAACACCAAGCCAAGCTACTGTCTTATCTCTGGCTTTTCTTCTTCCTTTTCTAGATCTCCTTGGCATCGATGAGGAACAAAATTCTTTAAGAAGTCATAACTTATATCTTATGTATTCTCACCCCCACTGATTCAGCTGACCTGGCAGTCACCTTTAATTTTCCCTAAAGAAGTTTCAGCTAAGCATTAGCAGTGAAAAGCAGAGCGGTTGAACTCATAGGTTCTCGAGTCCAAATCCCATATTTTACTATCCATGTGACAGTGCACAAGTTATTTAAAGTTTCTTCATTTTTCCATCTGCCCTACCTATAAAATAAGGCTAATAATACCCACCTTAGAATTCTCGTGATGACTAAATGAGACATGGATGTAAGGTGCCTGAAACAATAAATGGCAGCTACTGTTGTTAACAAGATGGCAGCTACTGTTGTTAACAAGGGAGAATTTTATTATTTTTCTTTAAAGTGTTACAAGCACTTTAACAATATTGTTTGCATATCAAATGAATATGTCAGTTACACATAGCTGTTGACCATTCTTTAAAGACGACAAGGTGCACTAATATCTAGTTGGCTAATTTTGCTGTAGAGGCAACTTGGCTTGGTAGAAATATCGAGCTGGATTCAAATACTAGCTCTGTTGTTTACTAATTTTGAGCCTTGAAAAAGTTGTTTAACCTCATCTGTTTCTTTAAAAACAGGAAGAAAAATACCTCATTTTCAAGACTTTTGTGAGAATTAAATGAGATAATGCAAATATAGTTATCTGCAGTAAATAATGACAAGACTACACATATATATTTTACAGTAATATAACTGCTCTCCAATTTTAATGTTCTCTAGCGTTTTCACTGATTCATAACAGCTTTTCTCCAAATTAGTTTGAATTTGTTATGTTTTGTCCTATTGTTTTCATGTAAAGCCAGATGACAAGTGACCATGTTAGAATGGTTTTGGGGAGAGTGTCATCTAAAACAGATTAATGTCAATGCAACTCTTTTAAAAATATCCCAGGGTGGGGATATCTAAAACCTCTTTTAGTCACACCTCAAATGCTTAGAGAGAGAAAGCTTTTACATTTCTCTAAGGCAAGCAATTGGGTTTAGAGTAATTGAAATCGAAGAGGGAAAAAAAGAATATAGATATATGTAAAACAGAGTTATGAAAAGTGTTTTCAAACATGTGGTTAGGAAAATTGGCACATTAAATATCTCTGGCTCGTCTGGTTTCTAAAAAGCCAAGGAAATTAAATTAGGTTGATTTATTTTTCAAAGTGGTCATTTGGATTATGCTGCCAATAATGGGACTTCGGTATCTTTGAAAGCAAAAGACTTGAAATACATAAAGATATTTTTATTGTCTGTCATGCTTATTTCTAAAATACTATAAATCTGATATTGCCTTAAGCTAGGTTCCCTGGACGCAGACACTGAGACGAAGATTCATGTGCAAGTGGTTTATTAAGGAAGTATTTCCAGTGAAAGAACTGGTAAGGGAGAGAGGAAGCAGGACAGAGAAGGAAGAGAAGGCAAGCAAGTCTTTTCCCATGGAGCGTAGCTTGCAGAGAACTCTGGAGGGTTATTTCACCTCCAAGTGGTCCTCACCCCATTTGAAGTAAGGAAGTTGGAGCTTTCTTACAGCTACATTTTTGATCATTGGCCTGGGCCATCCTGAGAAATGAGACGTAACCTTCCAGGCATTTCCTGCTCTCTACAGCAAACCATCAAGAAAATTCACAAGTGTTGTACTTGGAAATAAAAGTGCTAGGACACTGGGGTAAGTAAAATCACGAGGACAAACTGAAACAGGGAAAGGAAACTTTTCATGGAGCAGAGTATGAGAAAAAAATCAGAAATGGTTAGCTTTCCTCTTAATTATTTCAAAGCAATTTTTTTTCTTTCATTATACTCCAGTTTTTCTATTATGAATGTTATGAACATAAAATACAGAAACAGTTGGGATATACATTATCTTCTGTAAGTCGTGTTGCATCGGTCTGATAAATTTAGCAAGAAGTAAGCAAAAAGCTAGTGTATTCACATCAAAAATTTTTTATATTACATACAAAATGTGCATATAGGTAGCTTGATATGATAGAATTGCTATTTAGTTATGGTTGCAAGACAACAAAAGTTTACAAATATAATAGCGATTCTTTATAGTAATTCCCTATACTTTCGAGAATAACCATATGGTTTTTATAAATCTTTTTCTAATTTTTTTGTTTAATTATGTTCATTAAAATGCAATTTATGCCTATTGAAACTAAAAGTAATAAAATTTGGCTTGTACATTGTATGTCTTTTTTATTTTATTCTTTTTGTTATTCATTTTTATATTGTTGGATCATGTTGTCAGCCAATGACAGACTGGAAATTTTAACAAACTTGATCCGGCAGGCAGCACAACTAGTTTGAGAATCATTGAGAATCATCAGGCCGCCCACGATGCCTAGGGAGGGAGGTCAGCCTCAGAGGCAGAAGCAGAGCTGGAAGAAAAGGGGGAGAAAGAGGCACACCTACATTAATAATAATGCTACCGCAATAAACACAGCTCTGCCTGAAACACAGTAACACATGATTCGAGATAGGCTATGAAGTCAGTTTCATAAATTATGAAACCTAAGTTAAGATTGTATTTGTTCTGCCATGATGTGAACAAGTTTTTCCTCAGTGCTGAAACCAAAAACAAAGACTAAAAAGTAGGGGTGCCATCTTGTGGAGAAATCAACCAATACCAGGTCCAGCTGTGCCCTCATTCCTCAGCACCTCCTAAAGTAAGCCCTTCTCCACTCAGGACCTCAGGGTATTATTCAGAACTCCAACACTCTTTCTTCAAAAACAGGACTCAAGAATAACACCCCTGCCTGCCCCATTTTCCTTCCCAGCAGAGCTGCATGTGGTGACATGCCTTTAAGTCGGCCTCTTTAATCATGGGACATAAAGATTCCACCTGCTCATGGCTAGAGGGAGCTCCTCTATGGAGCAGAGCCCTTTTGTCACCCCCACCCAGCTGTTTTTCTCCATCTTTCACCTGTCACAGAAAGCCGATGAAGCAGTAAGAAACCTGGGGGCCAGCCCAGGATTAGCTTCACTGTGTGCAACAAATAGATGGTGTGCAGGGAGGCCTTTTAAGTCAAGTGCTGCCACAAACAGTACTGCTTTGAGGAAATGATGGTTGTGAGGGATTTAGGAAGTCATCTGTCACTTATTTTCAAGCAGTTCCACAAAAAGCAGGCTACACATAAGAATGGAAATCCCATTTTCAATGCCTTTTTTCCAACCATTCTCAGAGACTTTGTTTAATATATAATAAACATTCATATTCAGAAACATGTCCTTATATTGAACATATGTCTCGACCTCTGCCTTCTATATTCAGTGGATGTGAGGAGAAAAATATATAAAAGAGGTAATCTTTTCAGGTTTGAATGATCATTTTACTTACTTTTTCCTGGATTTTTAATTTTTCTAAAATTTTAGTCATAATTTAAGACCATTTACAGAGCACCCTTTAAGAATTTGGGTTGCATATGATAAAAATACAACACAAATACCCTGAGAACAGGGAAAAAAGAAATGGGTTGACTCACACAACTTAAATTCTAGATAGGCTTCAGGCAGAGTGAGATCCAGGTGCTTAAATAATGCCATTTGGTATTCATTTTTCTCTCTACCTCTCAGCTACACTTCCTTTAATATGTACCTTTAGTTCGAAAACAGACTTTTAAAACAGTAAATTAGATCTTATTGTCTCTCTGCTTAGAAGTTCCCAAGAGTTCCTTCCCATGACACAGAGGGTGAAATCCAAACTCCTTCCTAAGACATGTAAATCCATGCAAGTATTTCCCTGGACTCTTCTCCAGACTCCTCACCTTCCCCTTTCACCTCCCAACCACACTTTTTCCTCAGAGTGTTATACCAGCTGTCACCTTGTGCCTGAACACTTCTCTCCACGGCCTAATCCTGTACCACATTCAGGACACTTCTCAGATGTCGCCTCCTTAGAAAGACCTCCAGGATCACCCTTTTTAAAATAGCTCCCCCATTTCTCCCATCACTGCACCCCATTACCTGACTTTATATTTATAGCACTTATCAATAGTTTAATCAATTTGCTTCTTTTGTTTAATTTCTGTCCCACTAGAACATAAACTCCTACATGAGTAGAACTTGGCACATTTTATCTACTGCTAAATTTCAAGTGCTCAGAAAAATACCTGGCACATAGGAGGAAATACAGAAATCTTTAGGGAAAGAGGGAAGGAAAGAAGGAAGGAAGGAAGGAAAGAAGGAAGGAAGGAAGGAAGGAAGGGAAGGAAGGAAGGGAAGGAAGGAAGTAGGCTAGTGGGAAGGAAGAGAGAAAAAAAAGGGGAAGAAGGGGAATGCTACTTTTCCCAAGATACACCTATCTATTCGATCCCTAACTGGAAACTGCCTGTCAATTTTTTTTTAGGTATTGTTCCTTTATTACTATCTTCTTCAGAGCAATATATATATATATAGATATAATATATAAATATATATATATATATATATATATCTATATATATATATATTTAGCATGACAAATACTTTTGGATGATGACAGATGGATGGATGGATGGATGATGGATGGATGGATGGATGGATGGATGGATGGATGGATGCATGGATTTTGGTCTCAATCTGTGATATATCAGAACCATTACCAGAATTCAATCATTTTTGTTTAAGTAAATAAGTACTCAGAAACAACTACAATTCCTTTCATTCTGTTGCTCCAGTAAATAAGTACATTTTATTTGTATCAAGTGAGCTTTCTAATTTCATCTCCCAAGAGTAAAATTGCCCACCTTCTGCACGGTATCTAGTCCTTGGCAGTTCTAGAGAACAGTCCTTACTTCGACCCCCTTCTTCTTGTCATATATGACTCTTTACTCTCCCCCTAACTGGCACCCTCCCACCCCTTATGCACAGCCCCCACCATCTGGCCCTTCCCTTGTCTCAGCTGTCATTTTTCCTCATGAGCACATAATAAATGCCAAGTCTTCATCTCCTCTCATCAGGTTTCATCTGCTTCGGAGGTTGCATCAGCAACATCACAAGTGATCAGAGAGCCCTGCTCACCTTCATTCATCAAAAGCCTATCCACACATCTCAGCTCTGTGAAATGATTTGCAGTCATTTTGGTTTTACAGGAAAACTAACCATTTAGAGTATTTGAGGTGAAATGAAAGAAGAAAGAAAAATGGTTGCAAACTCAGTCCTGAAATCTAATCAGGAGAAGTAAGGAACTCTTGCCAGAGAGGATTTGACTTTGTTCAGTGACTTTCTAGATGGAAGACACTGCTCAAGGTTGACACTCTTTATCCAAGAGATAGTCAATAGTGGCTCAGAACTCAGGGTTGTACTTGAACTGTGGCTTCTGTGCTATCCTCTCAGTGCATGTCAGTCATGCCCCTGCTATATACACACCCACGGGGGGCACACACTCATGAGTACATGTGCACACACACACACACACAGACACACACACACACATTTTGCTCACTTTCTAGCTCTTCTAGCCCTGAGCATAATATCTGGTCCATCATAATAGTAACCAAGGCTTATTATCTATCAGACCCTGTGCTAGCATTTTACAAAAAGGATTCTATTTCACCCTTCCAATCACACTATAAGTACAACTATTATTATCTCCTTTTTAGGGAAGAGAATGCTTTTATGTATTTATCTCTTATTTGTTTCTCTTATTGAGCCAGCATCTATAAAAAAAAAAAAGCCATTATTGATCACACATTTAGACAAGAAAACTATGGAACAAAGAAATTAAATCGCTCAAATAATCAAGGCCACCCATCTGTTAAGTGTTATAGGATGGATTCAGACCAGCACTCTTAAACTCTGCCACCCAGGCTTTCTCTTTCATAAGCTGCCTGCTTCTCAAAAGCAGCCTGTCATAAAAAATACAAACCATACAATTTAATGATTCAAAAATACATTTTAAAGAAAAAAGAAGTAGATGTACACAAATAGCTAGGATGAATTAAGTGCTGCAATTGAGTAGTAATTTAATTGTGAGTTTCTGCAGGCAACTACAGTAAAAATCATTAGTACAGGCCTGGTCCCATGGGTGAGCCAGCATACCACTACATTGAAGGGTAACTTTCTGTATCTGGCAGATTCTGTTTTTAGATACCTAAGAATAAATTCTTAATGCCCTGTCCTGATATATTAGGAGCGATGTATTTACTTTACATATAGGTATCCATGTAATATTGTTGGAACTAATATACACATAGACTATAGGGGTGAATTACAAGAACTCCCCCTTATCACAGAATGCCTCCCTCCTGCAGAGCATGCACAGTGTAGAATAGTGGATAAAGGGTAACAATGGAAGGAAACTACCGGACAAGAATGGATGTTTGCTAAGGCAGTCCGCCTTCTCCTCTCTTTTACTCAATGGCTCCGCGAAGAAGGTATTAACAGTCACCATTTTACAGATGAGAATGCTGAAGGCAAAATAATAATTAGAAGAATATGATTTGAGCCCAGATCTGTCACTCTCGTTTCTTAAGAGTGAAAAGACAGATGTCTTGTCCCAGTTCCACCTTTTGTTGGTTGTGTGACCTGGGGCAAGTCACAAAAGCTCTCTTGACACCTCAGTCATCATCTATCATCCGGTAAAAGGACTCATTGGGTTGGTGGGAAGTGAAAATGAAATATGGTTAGAAAACCTCTTTGAAAAAGGATAGAGCACTTGATAAATTGTAGCCTCGCTACTTCCTCTTTATCTTTCATAGCTTAGCTCAAAGTCACTTCCTCAAGGAAGCCCACCCTAACCTTCTTGACAAGATCGAATCCCCGTAGTATACCTTCCCCTTTACATGCTTTATTAGAGTTAAAATTTTACATTTCTTAGGTGGTCTGCCTGCCTCTTCATTCCATAGCTCTGTGAAGGTATAATCCATCTGTTTTTGTTCAGCATTATTTTAACTCCAATCCTTAGCACCATGTGCAGCACTTAGTAAGTATGGAATAGATACTTGTGGATTAAATGTATCAACATATTAGTATTAACACGAAATCATACATTTAGATAATCATAAAGTATACAAATATAACTTATAAAATTTAGAATTATAAAAAACTTGACACCTTATTTATTACTCACAAGCCACACTTCTAGTCATCCTGACCATCTAGAACTTAGAGGTAAAAAACTATTTCTTCTGTGTGGAAAATGACTGCCATAAAGTCCATGCACTTGACTCCTGAGGAGAGGTGGAGCCACCCTCGAGCTATTATTTTGACAATCGGGTATAAAATAAGGCAGGGGATGACAGTGGCCTGGACACGTGACAACTGGTGAAGTGACAGCAGACAACAACAGAAGGAAGCAAAGTGTAAAAGTGCAGGCCGGCTCTCCAGCACAGCAGTCCAGGGGCATTTAATGTGAGGGTCACTGGCCAACACAGCTCCAGTATCCCCTGGAGACACCCTATCACCACAAAGTGCAATGGCTGATGTTCAAGGAAGGACACTGAATCTTCAATAAAGGGAATAATCTTCAATAAAGACACTCAGTGTATAAACAAAGGGATCTGGTCAGAGGTCCCAGCAATGTTTGTGTCTGCTAAAGTGAAAATGAAAACTGTTTCAGCTGTAAATAAACTTCCCTAAAATAGAAAATATATATGTCACCCTATGGCTGCTCTAGATGAGGTGTTGGTGAGTACCTGCTTTTCATCAAGCATAGGTTAAGACCAATTATTTGTGTTTATACCTCCGCTCTCAGAAGTCTTCACACATCCTACTAAGGACTTATAAGTGAATCCCCAAAACAAACCTCAGAGCATCACAATATTTTCTCATATAAGTGACCTAAGTAAGATATAATTCTGTCCCCATCTCTCCTCACAAACTGAGAAAACATAAAACTTAATGCCAACGTACAATGCAGCAAAGCAGGAGGGGGTGTGCAGGGGACAGGATAGGGGGCAGAGGAGAGGAGCAAGGCCATAAAGATGAAATTATCATCATTTGCAGATTCAAATAGGGAAAATTTTCTAATTGGTACAAGAGCAAGAAAGTCTCAGTGAAAACCAAAGCAGAAGAGAAACCTGCTGTGATGGTTGAAATTCATATATTCATTCATATATTCAGTTTACTACTTGTCTAACCTTAGTCGACTCTTTTAATTACTCTGCATCTCAGGTTCTATGTCTGTTATATGGGGAAATGACAGTACCCACCTCATAGGGTTTTGAGAAGGATTAAACAGCTCATATATGTAAAGACGAGTAGTGGGCAATAGAAAGAGCTTTTGTTATTGTTAATATCATTATTATTGTTATTAAGTACTTATGCTGTGTTGTATGTTAAGCTATCCATGGTAGAGCAGAAAAGAAGACAGATGATGAACAATCAAAAACAATAGTTATAGCTCTAGATAAGAGAGAAAAGAAAATGTTTCCATGGTATAGAAAATGGTGGTAAGGGGGCTAACTTAGCTAGAATTATCAGAAAATGTCTCTCTGAGCAGTTAATATTTAAGATGAGAAGTCAACTGTCAATTATTCTCAGGTTAGAAGGAAACTTGATCCAGGCATAAGAAACAGTAGGTACAAAGACCTGAGAGCAGAAAGGATGGAAGACATGTTCAAGAACTACTAGGAAACGTAATGTGACTGGAGTTGAGTAAGCCAAAGGAAGAATGAAGTCCAGAAAGGTTGGAAAAGTAGGTCAAAGAGAATGGAATGGTGGTCTGAAGCTAAAGCCTTCATCCCAACACCCCAGTTAAGTCACATGCCCTTAGGCGTGTAACTCAGAGGAGGAACAGAGTGCTAGCTCACTCTCTCTCCCTTCTTCCCTCACTCTCCTTCCCCCTTCCTCTCTCTCTCTCTTTACCTGTCTCTTTCAGTTTCCACATTTTGCATATCTATGAATGTGACAGCAAGACCCACAATACAAGACCATATACAGCAGTAAATATCACAGTATTAACTTTCTAAGTTTCTTTAATAAATAATGCACTCCTAAAGGTAAATAGATACTTATGATGATTTTGTGAATGTCATATTAAATTCTAATGAGAAAAGATTAGGGAAAAGAACCAACATTTGTCCAGTTCTTTCTACGCATCGGACACTGTTCCAGACACCAGATATGTTAAATTATTTTATTCTCACAGCAGTTACATGAGGGAACTATCTCCATTTTGCAAGAAAAGATATCGAGCTGAACATCAGAGATGTTAAGTAACTTGCCCAAGGCGACCCAGCTAATAAGGCAGAACTTGAATTTGAACCTAGATCTCTCTGGTTCTACCATTCATTCCAGAAACCACTATTCATCCATGATTAAGCACTTCTCATGAGTTAGATTTCATTTAGTTCATGTCCATTTCCCTTTGACAATCAACATTTTACCTTTCTTGTGACCACAAGCACAGCAGCTAAGGACCAAGACATTGGCAGACAAAGGCTGATGGTAAATTCAATTTTTGTAAATAATAAAAGACATCATGAAGGAGATCCATAGGAGCTTATCCACTGGGGACTCCTTTAAAAATAAGTGTTTTACTATGAAAAGAGAAGTTTAAAGCTCTTGAGGATCTTGCAAATAGAAAACTAATTTGCCTTATCAATTTTGCCTACTGTGCTTGGTCTGCAGGATAATTTGTGAGCCTCTGTATCGGCCTCACTTATATTGTAGTCTTTTATCATATGGATGCAAGATATATTTCTTGCTGTCAAAACTAATCAACACATCTAAAGAAACCAAAGCAACCTTATTTACTTCCTCAAAGATCACAGCAAATGTCATCCTGGTAGTTTTTTTAATATGTAAGTTGATTTGAGGGGCGGGGAGCTGCACATCAAGGCACTTAGATTAAGAACAATATATCTTCATTTCAAATGTCGGTTGATAACCCTTAAATGTTTGCTTTTTAAAAAATGAATTCACGTCTAAAATTGGCAATAATGGGCACTGTATTATTAACGATTTAAATCAAAGTTTAATGCTTTTGACATCACAAAGACATGGATCCCACATTATAATAACCTTTGGCAAATGAATAGTAAACTAAACGTAGGCTTCCGAGACAGCTAATCCTAAAAGGTATGTTACAGATGAGAGTAGTTAAATATAGCGATTATTGATATATGCTCTCATTCTAATACAGGAGAGGGATAGAGGTCGTTTAATTTTAATGTCCCCAGAGGCTGACTTTGCTAGTAACATTTATAAAATATTGAAAGACAAGAAATGGTACAGATGTGAATTCCGCAGTTGGTACTTTTTTTTTTTTTTTCAGTTGCCCTTGAAAGCAGCTGCCATAAATCTTGGATGAAGCAAAATAAGGCTGATGATTTTGAATCTTCAATTCATTCTTTTCTATCCCTCAAAAGGTAAATGATCCTGATGGAATTAGAGCTAAGCAGAATGGCTTTCTTCTGTGATCTGCATAGCCAATGATGCGCGGTACCATCATTAGCAGAGTGGAGCCAGTTCCCTTGTGCTGCGGTGCATGTGCACTCGGCTTGAACGGAGTTGAAGTTGCGAGTCAGACGCTTAAACACTGAGCTCAGAAATCTTCCATTTCCCTTGCCTTCCCCTCCTTCCTTTTCCGTCTCCCTTTTGTGCCGGCTCAGCAGAAAGCCAAAGTGTGTGAACTGAATGTATGAGAATCAAACACAAGCTTTGCCACCAGTTCCTGAGTTGGTATTTGAAAAAAGTCTCAGCGAAAGATTTTTTTTTCATTCTGAATCTAAAAAGAGTACTACAAAAAGTTGTAAGAGAAGCAGGATTTAAGGCAGTCTCGGGCTTCCCTTAGAGAAAACACTGAGGCCTTTCCCACTGAAACATGTAAATTGGATGAATCCTTTTCCTTCCCTATGTTAAAACACAATGTCACTTTCCTGAGTCCCACTCAGTCAAATGGAAGACATTGTATCCTGTCATTAGGTATGGCAATAAATGTTTTTGTGTGGGTTTGCAACTCTACATCAGACCACAAGGCAAACCCAGTTTAAACAACCACAGAGAGAATCATCTGTCTTCATAAATTCAGTTGCAAAGAAAAATTCATCATGTTTACTGTCTTTAAGAAGGAGCGAGTCTTGTAATAAAATGTTCTCTGGTCCAGATTCTTTGTAGTTATAGGATCTTTTTCTTTCTGCCTTTCACAGAACACGGCACGTTCTAAACCACAGGCCGTACCTTCATTAACATAACATAACAAATAAGTTATGTGTCTTGAAATGAAGAACGTGCTTAGAGAGGGTGAGGAAGGGGTGTCCCTTCCCTGGTAAGTGACATCCTTGAAAATCTTCATTTATAAACTATTGCAGAGCTGAGCATTTTGAACCAAAATGCAAGAAAGACAACGGGCTTACATGACGCTACACCACACCCTTTCTTATTTACAACTCTAAAATTGCAGAGAATTATTGTGAGGATGGATTCATTCACTCAACAAACAATTATTGAGCACTGCTATGTGCCAAGCATTGCAAAAATAAGAATATAAAAATAATGAAATGAATCAGGAACAATTTTTTTCTTACTTTGAAACATTCTGCTATTACATACATGCACACTCATACACTTCCACAATATGAAACTGATCACTCTCCTAAGAGAAATGCCCCTGGACTTTTAGGCCCATTGTGGTCTTTTCCTCCCTCCCTCCCTCCCTGGGCCACAGGAAAGTGATAGCAAATGTTGTGAGCCAATCTAAGAGCCAAAGACATTCAAGGGCTGGAAGAAGGTCTCTGAGCTGTAGTGGTCTTTGAGCACTTTTATGGCCCATTTGTCAGAAGGTTTGCGAGGTGTCCCTTAGCTTTATCCTTTAAATTGTGTAATTCCATCAATTCCTGGTAGTGCCCTAGAAAATTTATATTTCTTTCACTTTATTGCCTAGCTTTAAATGATTTTCTAGGAGAGTGTTTTTGAACTCAGCTTCTTTCATTTCTTTTCTTTTCTTTTTTTTGCGGGGTGGGGGGAAGGGGGTTATAGATTTCAAATGGGGAAAAGACTAAATTTTAGAAATTAGTGGGATAGAGTAAAGACTTTGGAGTCTGATTGCCTAGGTTTGAATTCTGTCTCTATCTTTTATGAGCTCTGAGACCTTGGGAAAGTTACTTAACCTGTGATAGCTTACCTTCTTTACCTGTAAATTAGTGTCAATCCGTACCTCAAAGAATTATGATGAGAATTAAATGAGATAAAACTTGTAAAACACTTGGATGAATGCCTAGCATATAGTAAGTACACAATAAACAAAAATTATAATTATAGACTGATAAATTTAAATTTAGTTCCCAATAGGGAAAGAAATAAAACAGATTATTTGAAAACATTTAGAAAAAACATATGAATACTAGGAACAATGAATTTTTTTTTTAAATTGGCAAAGAAATCTCATTTCATTGTATGATAAGGCTAGTAAACTGGAGGGTCTGAACTACCCTGTAAACATCACATTTCTAGAGTTCCTCAAGTGATTTGGTGTGGTCTCTGACAATTAGTGGAACCATAACACTTCAACCAAACCAAAATACTTTTCAGAGTGAAAGGATGCACTATTTAATTAGTGTTAAACAACAAGTATAAACCCGAATTTAACCAAGTAAACCAGGACACTCCTGGGCAAACCAATCCAGGTGGTCATCCCATGTATAACACCTTTTGGATAACAAGGCAATGAGCTTGGGTGGTTAGGTTGACTTGTGTCTAGTTAAACAATCATAACCCAAAGGATATGATTTGTAAAATTCCCTAGAGCTCTGTCTTCCCACTATCTTTTTAGCATTTTTATCAAGGACCTGGATAAAGATATAGACAGCATATTAATCAAGTTTATAGATAGCATAGACTGGGACAGAATAGCTAATATGAGAGCTGTCAGAACACAGGTTTAAAATGATCTTTAAACTGGAACAGTAAAGCAAAGCTAGATCAATAAAATTTTAAAGGAATAAATGCAAAGTCCTACTTTTAGATTCAAAACAATCAATTCCACAAATGGAAAGCAGAAAAGGTTTGCAACCCTTTGTATGAATAAAAAAGAAAAAATGCCTAGGGGATTGGTTGACCACAAGCTTAATACGAACATTTAAAAAGCTGTCAGGTTAGCTAGAGTATGTTTGCCTTGTTTCATATCAGAGAGCTGTAATAGAACCAATAGACTAAAAAAATATACAATGCAAGTCAAGACCATTGTCAAGGTGGCTGTAGAAGGGATTCTTATATTGAGGACTGGATCAGATGGTCCCTAGGGTCTCCTCCAATAGAAAGTTCCTATGAATTTCTACATCTCATTCACATTACATCCTCGCTGTCAGGCATTCAAAATATGCAGATCCACTAACACTGGCTGCATTTTAGGAGTTCATGGAAACCAAGCACTAACATCTTTTCTCTCCGTTTTAAGGATGTACCCTCTTTTCTGGGTGGTTTCTCACTCCCTCCTCTTTGTTCCCAAGGCAAATTGTACTTTTCTCACAGGAAATAGTAAAGCTTCATTCCTAATCTCTTATCTTTCACCAGAATAAGAGCACCCCAAAAGGCAGAGCCTGCTTTCTGCAAGTGCTTAATTTTTAAAGAATAGTTGGATTCTAAATAAATACATACATACATAAACAAACATAAATCTATAATAGTGTGTCCTTTTAGAGGATATTTTTACTATTACTGTTAGAAAAAGCCTTTTTTTCAGAAAAAGAAGAAAAATGTTAGAGGGGACTCAGGCAGCTTTCTGCTTAAAATGTCCCCTGAACCTGATATAATTCAATCTAAGTGTTCGTCTCGGTGGAATCAAAAGTTCAATTCTCTCACAAATTACAAACCAGTGCAACGATTTCCCCTCTATGTAGAGTCTTTTACCAAGTGAAAGAAATGCATGGCAATAGGAAAGCTAATGTTTCTGTTGTATTGCTTTTTAGAATTTAAAGCAATGATGGCCAAACACACACTTCCCTTGGAATATCAGGAAAGGGTCACACATGCACTTCCCCAGTGAGTTAGTTATTGTAGTTGTAAAAACCAAACCCTCTGCAGCCTACAGTAACACTGATTTAAGGCCTAATTCTCTGAGCACAAAATATAAATCTTTCCAGCCAAATGTCCACTGATCTGGAACTCGAATCCACAAGACAATCATCTTCGAAGAATCTTATAGTGCAACTAATGTAATGCAATAAATTTAAAAGACCAGCTTGCTTTTCCTATCTTCTGCCACAGTAGAAAAAAAAAGAACTGCAGAAAGACATGAACTGAGAATATTGTAAAAACAGAGCTGGATCAGTAATATATATATTTTTTAAATCCCACTAATTTGGATATCCGAATTTTATTTTTTCTCCAGTTGTTTTTTGAATGTTGTAAAATTATAGAAGTTGCCAAGACACTCATATCCATGGTCTTATAATGTACAGAACAATATTGATGTCCGATAATATCAATTATCTATCACAGCACAATTTCTTGGGTTTGGTTATCATTAAGCAACTGTTAAACTTTTCATACGTCTCACTGACAAGTGATTGATTTGATTCCAGTTGCTTAATTTTAACTGAGCAACAGTGCAGTTATTTTTCTAGCGAATTTTTGTCTTTTCTTCTTTCTTTCTTTTTTCCTTCCTTCCTTCCTTTCTTTCTTTCTCTCTTTCCTTCTTTCTTTTTTTTTTTTTAATTCTGGCCAAGAAGAAAGGGAAGTGTTTTAATCCTTCACTTAACTTTAGATAAAATGTTCAGTGATTTCAGGCAAACAATAAGTCATAAAGTAGACACAATGATTCAGGCAGTAATCTATGGGCACATAGATCATTTTGCAATGGAACATTAATCATTACACTTAAAGACAGGATGAGAGAGATGACTTTTTTCAATTCTGTCTTTGCAACTCAGCGACATTCACATATTTTTAATCTGGGCCATTTCTGAAAACAGAAGTAACTGTATTTTAATCTAAAAATATTTTCTACCACAGCCTGTGCAGGATGAAAGTAGAACCATAATAGCAGAGCTGATCCCGCATACACAAAAGGTTTTCTTTTTAAATAGTTAAAAAACTGATAAGAATCTTGTTCCTTTCCAAAGAGATTTAATACTAAAAATAAAAATGCCTCATGATAAAACCCAAGGTTGATCATTTGCAAACAATATGATCTTGACCAAGTTACTTATGTCTCTAGCCCTCAATCTATTTATCTCTTAATTGTGAATAAGTGGGTCAACCCCATAGCATGTAAGAGGTACTGATTATAAATGCAAAGTCTCTAGTAATGTGCATGGCCCATGTTAGGCACTCAAAATATAGTCCCGATTATTGTTGTTTCAAAGGTTTTTATCTTAGATGTCCCTTGTGCTTTTGATATGCTTACAGAGGTCTCTGATTCAGCAATGGACACCATATAAAAAGATAGCAGTAGAAGATCAGAAATTCCTTCATATCTGGGTGATGCTAGGTAACAGCCCCTACTTCCACCCACCTCCCCACTAGAGCACCTTTGTCCTCTTCACAGTGGAATCTAAAACCGAATGCCAGTACCTGGTACTTGCTATTATCTGACCAACAGCCACAAGGCTTCTAGTAACCAAAGAGTAACTCCTCCCCCAGAAAGTTTGGAAACCCCTGATCTACACTATGCCAAACACATTATTTGTTGCATATAACAAGATGTTGGGAATTATGCAGCTCTAGTATATCAATAAATGACCAACCTCTTTGCATCATATGGAGAAATCATACAATTGTGTAGATGCAGCTTATTGTAAACATTCTATCAAAGATAATGAGATTCATTTAAATAGTTCTTTTCATGTTGCAAAATTCTTAGTCACTGTCTTCTAATGTCATCTTAGATTCTAATGTTATATTTTTAAAAGTCAGTGAATTCATAAACTGCAGAGATTCACCACCATTCTGGTTAGAATTCCAGCTTTTGGGTCAATCCTCAAATCTTCGGTGGAGCCAGAAAACTCTGTCATTCTTAATTATATGGATCATATTTATATCTCCTAAGTCTGACCTGGAACACGTTCGAGTCATCCAAGACTGAAAACTGGCCAGTCTTTGACTTGTTGAAGCATAGGCCATATCATTTCTTAGTTTCAAAGCATAGACGGGGTGTAAAGCACAGCTATACCCAGGCTTTGGAGAACTCTAGGGCTCCATACACTTAGTGGTTAACCAAGAGAAGGTCCTGCAGATACCGATAATAATTGCCATTGGGAGAAATGAGAACTGATAGGCAGGGCTAAAGAGAGCAAATAAAATCTTGCAGCACTGGGATAAAAGTATGAGTGATTCTATGAAAAAAAAAAAGATTCTATTATGAAGTGACAGGAAACAAAATAATGTATGCAAAATGATTACCACAATGCCTGACACAAAGTACCTGTTCGACAAAAAACAGTGATGATGATAATGACACTATAATCGATAGACTATTAGGTGCCAAGGACTTCCAAGTATAGGGATCATATTTTATTTAATTCTATGTCCCTAGTATCTAGCTCAGTGGCTAAGAGGTAGAAGATGCTTAATTATTACTAATAAAGTGGTTTGACTAGAACCAAACAGAGAATTGCCACTGATAAGGAATGTTTAAAAAGAAGAGGACAGAAGAAAAATCAAAAAGTTCATGGTGAAAATCAGGGTGTGTAAAAAGGAAGTGGAAGAGGCCACTGTTGAGGAATGTTCTAAGTAAACACTGCCACAGGTGACTAAGCATTTTCTTCTTTGACTTCTATAGTCTGCAGTCGCCTCAAGTCAACGTGAAATAAATTACTGTTAAAACAAACAAACGAACAAACAAACATGGACCTCTTTGCTTTTCAAAGTCTAAAACTAAATTTTCTCAAGTGTGATGAGACTTAGTAGCTAAGTAGAAGAAGTTTTAAAGTGGAGAGGGTGGATATTCAGGAATGCCCAACAGAGTTTGTTTGCCTGAGGATGGCAAAGGAAACTGACAAGCAGGGGAAGAAAGGATTCACTACTGTGATTAATTCAGAATAACACTCTCCATTATTAACAATAATGACAACCGCTAATATTTGAGGCAGGGGCTGATTATGTCCCAAGCTATGTACATATCTCAGCAACCCACTGAGGTAGTAGATGTTATTACCCTCTTTTTAATGAGGAAACTGGAGCTTAGATAAGTTAAATAATTGCTCACACAGCTAGGAAGTAAAAGAGTTCTGTTTAGACTTAGGTCTACCTAACTCAAGACTAAATCTTAGTCATTACCATAAACCAGCAGCTTCTTATTATTCTGTAACATAATGTGCTCATAGATCTTACTGCATGTTTTAATTTCTCCATTGTTTCACACACACTGCATTTGACCAACAGATTTAAATCAACTCCAGAAAGCAATCGTTTTACAGTGTCTGCGAATTCCCTAAAATCAAAAGTAAGATGGCATGAGTGTATTGGTATGAACATTTTTATGGGAAGAGGAAGGTTTATTGTGACAGCAATTCTTAAAGGGGTTTGTGCCCCGCAAACATGTTAAGAACCACTGCATTAGACTATGCATTCAAGAACAGAGAAGGCTTAATCTCTATCACTCTGTTATGATAATGCCGCTCTGGAAGTAAGTAAGGTTAAATAAACAATATGTAGGTACAGATGGTGGATCTGAATAAATTTAAGTCTATTACCACTGTCTTTGTATCCCTGAATTTCAAAGTACAGGTGAGGATGAGCAGAGAAAGAGAGAAAGAGAAGAAAAGGTTAAAATATTTTTTCAAAGAAAAATAGATACTATTCAGGAAAGCCAACTTTATTAGCTATTCTTAAATTATTGTGAATATTCTGAGAAAGAGAAAAGAACAGTTCTAAGTGTTCATTTCAAGGTCCATCTCCATTTGCTCAAAGACATGTTTAACCACGAGGCAAAGATAAAAATGGGGAGCTCTCTGGTCCTGCACTGATCACTTGAATCACTTCTCTCGCCACAGAGCCAAAAAGCACCTGGCTCACAGTAACTGGTAGACAGAACTGCAGTTATGTCGCATAGACCTGTGCCGGTTCTCTGCAAATGGCATAGACTGTGAACTGTGACCAGTGATGACGACAATCCTCTTTAACACCTGCTCTCTTCCCCACTGCCCAACTCACTCTCCCCAAAGGTTGCCTAGTATAAGTCATTGTAAACACTTTTATTCTCCCTGGACTTACTGCCACATAGATGATACCTTCCACATCTTTTTTGCGGGTCCTTTTCAACTTTGCATTTCTCTTTGGTGGAAAAGTATTTCTGTGTACAACACACGCACACACACATACACACACACACACACACACACATACATTAGCAATCACACACAAAGAAACGCATATCCACACATGCACATACCCACAGCACAACTGGACACTCTGTGAATAGGGAGGATATTCATCTGTGACTTAAACTGCTGCCCAATCAAGCATCCTACAGGTACCATGCCTCTAACTTTCTCTAACACATTTGCCTCTGTAGAAAAATTATTTCCCTTTAAAGGAATCAGGAGTTTTCTCTGGAGACATGGAGTCCATTATATCTTTTTTTTTTTTTTTTTAGTTAAAAAAAAAGGGTTAGGCATAGCATTTTAGTTTTTATTTTATTTGGGACAAAGAATTTCTTTTCTTATTCCCATTGAAAAAATAAGATAAAGTGATTTTCAACCTTATACCAACCCTTAGGTCCTGAGTTCAACCTTTCTCCAAAAAGAAAAATGTCAGGGCTGAAATACACCCAATTTCACCTAATTTTCTGTGCTTCACTCATCAAGAAGATGGATTGAGATGGCTTGCCTTACAAAATGGGCGCAAGTTACTTGAGAAGATAAGAAATGTAAGCCTGTTGTTTAAGTCACTGCACAATTCTGGGGCAGGTTTTAGGCCCTCTGTGCAATTCTCATTTTATAGCTTACCAAGGCCAATTGTGTAATTATACAGGGCACTCCTTCTATTGGCAAGATTCATTGATCCTTAAGTGTACATTTTCTGGCATCCAATAAACTAGGGTGATGAGTGAGCAGTGTTTTTTGCTCCCAGAACAGTGAAGGGCTAATTAGTTGCATTTGCAGATTAATGACTTTCAACGAGAAAGGGCAAATGCAAAGGGATAAGCCACAGCCACAATGACAGAATGCAAATAAAAGTATTTATAAGGGCAGGAAGAGGGGTGTGGGACAGGAAGGGCCATCGATTGCTTTTACCCTCTGCACTGTGACACATTCCAGTGAAGGAGGGCATTCTGCCAGCCCGACAGCCTTCAACAAAGCTACCGCATAAACAGAATCTGTTGATAGATCCAAGCAATGCCAGGAGGAGAGACAGAGAAAAAAATTCTCTGCAGAAAGAGCAACAGGGATCAAGAAATCTCTCCCTCTTCTCACCCCAGCCAGCCTTTGCCTTCTCAGAGCAGCCTTCAATTTCAACTCACTCTCCTTCTGCCCTGTCTCTCACCCTCACCTATATAAAGGTTGACTTGATCTCTTGCTAGGAAACGTCCTAGCAAGAACACAAAATAACATGTGTAAATTTTCTGTTTATTCTCACTTCCTGAAATAACATTATGCTTCTGAGTTTGTCTCGTTATATCAATCCTATTTTCCAAGTAAGTACAAAGGCACGTACCATCTTATTCCTGTGACTTACTAGATTAGTCAAAGCAAAGGTCTTTCCTCTACTCATAACATAAAAAGGAAGGGTGAGACTGGGGGTTGCTGCAGGATATAGATCATTGGTTCCTAGACTTTAGGATTTCACTGGTTAAAAATATTTTAAATAAAATGTAATGTAGATATTATAGGGAGATAATGTAGAAATTAAAAATTTTTATAGCCCAAATAATTCACTGAAAAAAATTTATTTACCATAACAACCATTGTATAAAAGAAAGTGTGTCTTAAAACCATAAATAAGGAAAGACAATCTCAGAAAATAGGACAGACCTTTAAATTAAACACATTTTGCTTGATGAAAAACATCATCTCATTATTTTTCTCATTTCTTTACATATTGCTAGGACAAGCTTTCTAACCAGAGTATAAAGCCGTTATCATTGAACCCTAGTTAAACTAGGAACCAAGACACTGGTCTCTGAACATAAGTGTCACTTCCATGGGTCAGACTTTCCTGACCCAAACCCCATCTCCAAGCAAGGTTATGACCCTCTTCCAAATTCTCATCACAATCTGCACTTTTCTTGCATTTGCACCTATCAAAACTGTCATAAACTTATTTATGTTTGCTGTCCATTCTACTCTTTTTCCACACTCTGTCTCCAAGCTCTACTACAGTGCTTAGCCATAATAGACACACTGTAGATTTTTTTTAAAAACTAGAAGAAATAAAAATCTTATTCTAGTTTCTGTTCTGCCATTTACCAGCCAGATGACCTTTGGTAAATTGTTTAATCACACATTTCTTGCCTCGTAGAGCTTGTTTTGGAGATCAAATCGAATGATGCATGTGAAAGATCTATGTCAACTGTAAAACACTATGTAGCTCAACTGACCAACAATCAATGAGCAAGAGTCTCCTCTTTCTTCAAGTTATATATCTGCACCTAAATAATTCTGCTAATTGTCTTTTGTGTAAGTCTAATCAGTTAAGTTTCTCCTTTTAATTAAAATGTTACACCAGACTAGACTTCAAATTTCTAGAAGAGATAAAAAGAACACAAGACTACATAGACATAATGTATCCTGGTTTCCATCTACTCTTCCAGCAAATAGCCAAAGCAGCCTCTTTGGTTGTTTCCTGATCGACAAAATGGAGGACAAAGATCAGCCCCAAAGTTCTAGTTCATAGGCATGGTTTCTTTGGGATGATTATAAAGAAAATAAGCACCACTAGCAAAGACCCTACTCCTTGACACTTACAAAACATTCCTGAGCCGTTCTCCCACAGAGGAGGCCCGTAGGGAGCAGCCGTGGTGCCCAGCCGAAATGGCATGATCCTGAAGCCCCACTTCCACAAGGACTAGCAGGGGCGTGTGGCCACGTGGTTTAACCAGCCGGTGCGGAAGATCTGCAGACGCAAGGCCCAGCAAGCCAAAGCAGGCAGCATCACCCCGCGCCCAGCGTCCAGACCCATCCGGCCTATTGTGAGATGCCCCACAGTGAGGTATCATATTCAGGTGCGAGCCGGCAGGGGCTTCAGCCTGGAGGAATTAAGGGTGGCGGGCATCCACAAGAAGGAGGCCCGGACTATTGGGATCTCGGTGGATCCAAGAAGACGGAACAAGTCCACCGAGTCCCTGCAGGCTAACGTGCAGCGCCTGAAGGAGTACCGCTCCAAGCCCGTCCTCTTCCCCAGGAAGCCCTCAGCTACCAAGAAGGGAGACAGCTCTGCTGCAACTTTTCTAAAGCACATGCCTTAAGAAAAGGAAGGTCGGGGGCTGTAATCAGGAAGAAGCCTGTCTAAAGTTTAGTCAAGCTGAGGGGAGGCTAAGGCTACCCTGGTCTTAGTGCTAGATAAGGTACCTCATAAGGCAGACAAGGTCCACTGCCTTTGTGAAATTTACCGTCTTTGAGGGGAGGGGAGTTGGAATTCTTTACTACTCACACCTGAAATATTCATTATAGGATTTGAGTAACTGTTCTTCCATACAGATAAGTAAACTTATATGATCACTCATCTGTACGGTCCAAATTCCAAAATTGTCTAGTGAGCCAAACAGCTCCCTACTTCAGTCAGTCAATGGTCTACCTTTGGGTTATTCATCTCTCTAACAATGCATTTTTTTCTTTTTCATGATTGTCTCAAACTAACAGTTCGATAATAAGACTGGAGACAGGATCTCAGACTTGGGTTCAACCAAATTTTTAATCAATAATGATATTTTATTTTCTTCCCCAAATACAGTTATAAACTATGTAACTGTTTTACAGTAGTGTATTCTGACTTGAGAGTTTTTTCCATTCTGCTGAAATCTCTCTGCACCTATAACTAATCTTCATCCTTTGAAATGTTTGCCCACTAATATTCCATCAAATTTATGAATAGCATACTGTTTTAAGTGTCAGCTTCCTTGGGCATTTTTATTTCTGGCACTCGCAAATCCACTTCTTCCTGCTCTCAGAACTCCTTGAGCCCTCATCTTGTACCAAAGCCCTCTTAGCTGCACTTTAAATGTCCCCACCATCTCCCTTTCATTACATTTAATCACATGGTAAATTTAAAAGAAGAGTCCGGATAAAGAAGGCTCGTTAACTTTAATGGGTCACTTTTTATATTTGGGTGAAAGGCCTTAAACCCTCATAAATTAGGCTAAGATTTATAAACCATAACAAACGTGATGACAAATACTGATTTCCTAGTAAATTCCTTCAACACACTATATCCCCATGCGTGATGAATGGGTTGTGCTACTTTCTGTTATTATTTACACAAATGACTTTGACATTGTCCTGATACGTGGGCAATATACTTAAATTCATGACAGATCTCACAGACTAGGGTAGAGCTATATATTTTCCTTTTTTGACTTCTACTTAAAAAAATCTGACTGTAATACATATATTCATCCATGCACACAGAATTAAAAACATACTTTACATGCTATTAAAAAAAAATAAAAGCAGACTAATTTGAGACAGATTCAGAGTTCCCCCACATAACTGCTCAAATTACTGAGATTGTATGGTTCTGTTTCACAAATTATACCTCTGCAGTAAGACTCCTCTTCAAGAGAACTATAGAAATCAATCAACTCCAGCCATAACGCCCTCAATCCCACTGTTAGACTTCTATAATTTTCTGCTACCAGTGAGTTATTGCTTGACAAGTGTTTAAATATTATACATTGTGAAGTTTAAATAAAGAAATTATTTATACAGGAATATAAAAAAGTATATTATCAATTACATAGTTCCCTGAGCACTTAATCGTGCAGCCAAGTAGAAAACCTTTCAGGAAATCTGTCCTCTCTACCTTTTCACCATAATGAAGGGTGCCTCCAGAAATACTCATTTAATCTCTGCAGCCACATTTCAAGCACCTAATCTCACTTTGCAGTGCACTCTGCCATTTCTTGTCACCCAAACAAAATGCAGGTAAATGATGGAGAAGCTTAGCTTATACCCTTTAAATATTTACTGACTAGTCTACTCTTGGTAATACACGCTGTAGTGTTAGACCCAATTTCATCCTCGAGTGGTTGGCAGACAATTTGGACAGGCTTACTGAGAAGTGGAGGATCTTTTCTTGCTTTGCTTTTGAGGAGAAGCCATTCCCTTATCTTAAGTGAATTAGCTTAAGAACTTTCTTCTCACTAGTCCAGCCTATCAACAAATCAGTCAGGCCTGCTGCTTTGACGGCTCACTTAACCCAGCTTTGTGAGCTAATAGGAGAAAAGTCTGACGAGGCTGCCTCTGTGGAACAAGGGTCCCCTGCGCCCACCAAGGCCTGACAGATGTGAATCCCAGTCACACAGGGTTTCCTCATTTCCCATAGTGAAGTTGTTGCAATTTGCTGGACAGAAAACCAACTTGATCAAATTGTCATTTTCCTTCACAATGGGGGTCTATCTGCATGAAAAAGAGACTTGCTCCTTAACCATGACTCGAGGCTGCCTTTAGAAACAGAACCATTTCCAAGGTCAGGTGGGTCAGAGGCAGAGGGCTCTGACAGCAGTGCTGGCGAAAGCCTAACCCCACTGCTAGTTGTCGGGGTTTTTATTAAAAGTCAGAAATGTCCCCTTGAAATGTAATTCTCATTCTTTAAAAATGAAGTAAATCTATATATACTACCATAAAAAGATATCAAAAATATAAAGTAAAAAGAACATTACATTTATATTTTTTAAATATACATATAAATGTGAGTATGTATGTGTGTATTTTTATATATTTATATATGCATGTGAGTGTGTGTTATTGTGTGTGTATTTGCCTGTACAAAGAAAAACTCTGGACGGACCTACTTTAACTATTATCAGTGGTTACCTTGAGGAAAGAGACTTAGGGAATAAGAGAGAAAACCAGGAAATTTTGCACCATTAGAATTTTTACAAGCATATATTGCCATTATCATTTTTAAGTGTTAATAAAGAAGTAATTTTGCCCTGTTAGCTGAATTTGCTATCACACTAGTGAACTCAAGCATTAGAGTTCAATGTCAGACTGCAAATGGAAAAGCAGAACCTAATCTCCTTCCTGGCTTAAAAACAGAAGATAATCTGACCAAAGTAGCTACAGAACAGATTGTAGACATTAACATGAGTCTCCGCATGGGATTTTTGAGATCTCATTCTGACTCTTTCCCTGAATGTTTTGATATCATTACAAACCCAGCTCTGCATGCTTCATGGCTAATGAATCAAACGCATTTAGAGCTTGATCTTATCCCTCTCTTTCAAAACACCTTTTCTCAAATACACCCCATGCTTTACTTGATATTAGCCTATTTATGATGGCTTTGTGAAAATATTTAAATGGTGTTTCACTGGCATTTTTTTAATGTCTTATGAATAAGAAAAGGAAATTAAATTCCCCAGTCTCAATTCTGCCTCTAACACACAAACCAGACATCAGAAATACCTGCCCATTGCTTTTCTGAAAGCAAAGGAAAGCCCATCATTCCATAATTACTCTCTTGTGCAGATTGGCACAATATCAGAGCTAACACAACAGAGTACATAAAAGACCAGGTTATAACATCTCTGCTGCTGTAAATTGAAATAATAAACTTTGGCAAACACAGAGGACAGCAAATTCAATTTGACAGTCCTCTCAAAGCAGGCTAAGAACAACAGAGGGAAGCTGACTAAATAGGATTAGGACCTATTTTATTTGATTATTACCTCATTGGATGAGGCAACATGTAATGCAATTCCCCCAAATCGTTAATTCTATGTTCACAAAATAATGGTAGAAATCAAATTATCATTATGTTCTACATCCAAAAATCACTGATTTTCAAGCTGGGAGAGAATTTTTAACTTCCTTCAGTTTCAAGAACTCTTTCTTTAAGCAAACACTCAGGCAAAAGTCCAATATGTAAAACAGATAAATGGGAGTTTGCTTTCTTCCATGGGAGGGAGAGGGCCATAGCTGTGCCCACCGCACTAGTTCCCAGGCCCTCTGGCAGAGTCTCCAGGGAATCCCTAGGTCTCTACTGTGAAGTATCATTTAGAAAATAATGGATCTAGGCCATTGCCTTCATTTAAAAAAATGCAGATCTTAACTCTTAAGATTTCCAGCTAAAGATAGTGTTGGGGAAGAAGGAAGAAAGGGAAACCACATTCAGACAAAGATGCCTATTAGGAAATCAATAATAAATTCATCTTTTAAAGGGAGTAAGTGATAATAGTTAAATTTTATTGACCATTTGCTACATCCAGAAATAGTGCTAAGTGCTTTTTGAACAAGCATTAACACATTTGATTTTCACAAATTCTCCATGAGGCAGATCCTGTTATTATCACGATTAAACAGATAAACATGCTTAGGGTCAGAAAAGTTTAATGAACAGTCTAGGGTCACATAGCTAAGAAGTGGCAGAGCTAATTCAAACCCCAGGCAAACTGGCTTGAATGGCAATGTGCTGACAATTGCACTCTTCTAACTGTACTGTCCACCTCCCTTGCCATCACCACTTATTTTTTTGCCCCATTGCTTTACCCATAAAATGGTAGAAAGGTGACATTTTACTGGTTTTACCACACTCTGTGGACATAGCCATGCACATCTCCTGCTGGAATAATGCCCTACTCAATACATCTATATAGATGGACAAGCCTACAGTTCCTGTTCTAATCAATCCAGCCAACAGACTACTTCTATTAGTGATAATCACCTCACACCTGTTAAAATGGCTATCAACAACAAATCAGGATGTGGAGAAAAGAAAATCCTCATGCACTGTTGGTGGGATTGCAAATTGGTGCAGCCACTATGGAAAATAGTTTGGAGTGTCCTCAAAAAATTAAAAATAGAACTACATTATAACCCAGCAATTCCACTTCTGGGTATTTATATGAAAAAAAGAAAAGAAAACACCGATTTGAGAGGATATTTGTACCCCTATGTTCACTACGGCACTATTTACAATAACCAAGATATGGAAGCCACCTGAGTCCTCATCAATAGATGATTGGATAAAGAAGATGTCGGGCATATACACAATGGAATATTACTTAGCCACAAAAAATAAAATCTTACCAATTGCAACAACATGGATGGACCTAGAGGGTATTATGTTAAGTGAAATAAATCAGACAGAGTAATACAAATACCATATTATTTCACTTATATGTGGAATCTAAAAAGCAAAATAAATTAAAAAACAAAACAGAAACAGACTCAATGATACCGAGAACTGGTGATTGCCATATGGGAGGAGGATTGGAAGGCTGAGTGAAAAAGTTGAAGGGATTAAGAAGCACAAATTGGTAGTTACAAAATAGTTATAGGGAAGTAAAGTATAGCATAGGGAATATAGTCAATAACATTGTAATAACTATATATAGTGCCAGATAGATACTAAATGAATTGGGGGAATCACTTTGTAAATTATATAAATTACTAACCACTATGCTGTACACCTGAAACTAATATAAAAATAATATTGAATGTCAACTCTAATTGAAAAATAAAATTTAAAAGAAAAGTTAAACATAGAGTTAAAAAAAGAATAAGTTCCTCAGATTCAAAGATGTGACCAAGTGAGTCAGGCTTATAGACACTCTGAAAGACAAGAATAAAAGCAAAGGTGGGCTTGACACCTTCTTAGAGCAGGGGGGGAAAAAAAAAAAACAGGCCAGATCAAGCTGGGGCATTTCGGGACAAAACCAGACATGGATAAATACAGGATGAGGATGGGAAGAAACAATCAAGGACTAAGTCACAAATAAGAGTCATAGTAGACAAATTGAGTGTGAGTCAGCAATGAAGTACTGTCATCAGGAAAGAAAGGGAAATAATCGTGGAATGCCCTGTGTGACTTGCAAGGACTCCAAAATAAGCCTTCCAATGTTCCATTCCTTGATGTATACTTTAAATGTGTTCTATGTCCAGAACAGGCCATTACATATTTTGAATAGTGGGAGGAAAATAGATAAAGGCAAAAAAGGCATAGCAAAGTTGACTAGAAAGAGAAAAACTTATTTGGAGAAAGATAAAAGATGCAAGGTTATATAATCTCCATGAGATAATACTGAGAAGATTTTTTTTCAGAAATGCAAAGAGAAGAAGAACATTTCAGGCAGAGAGAACAGTATGCGCAAAAGCACAAAAATGGGAAATCATCGAGCATATTTAGGAAATTGCAATTAGTATGCCAAAGCTGGAGATTGGAGAATAAGAGAAGAAAAGAGATAAGCCAGAGACACAGGCTGGGGGTAAATAATGGAGACACTTTTATGTTAGCTAATAAACTGGGTTTATATCTAACTAGTTACAACATCTTGTTACAAAATCAAAATACTTCTATATGATGAGAGTGGACTCACTGGTTACTATCCTCCACTCCATTGTTCCTGCATAGGGACTTTCAGACCTCCTCACAATCCGGCAACTAAAGGGTAATGCCTAGGACCGGGACCTCCAATCTTCTTCCCAGTTCTACACTAGTGTCCATTTTGATTCCATTATGGTTGTTAAAAATGTTCATTATCACCCTGACTAACACTGTGGGACTTTATCCCAAAGGAGAATCACTGAAGAATTTCAAGCAAAGGTGTCACATGATCAGAATGACATAGATTTTTTTTCAGATTCTTGAATGTCAAAGTAACCAAAAAAGAATAAAGCTTCCCTCCATGGGGATATTTAAGACACACAATGTTCTCGGTCTGGTAGGTTGAACAATTTCAGTGCTGCTGGTCCTGTGGATGACTGGTTAAGATGACCAAAGGGTTTTCACTTTATTTATGAAACTATTCCATTGTCAAAAACAGTAGAAACGCTGCCTGGCCAAGTCTTCCAGTCACATCTCTGAGGGAGATGAGGAAAGTGGGAGAGCTGGCTTAGGACTGGTCTCTTTAAGTGACAACCTCTATCTCACAGCTATCTCACAGCTGTTTTTTGTTGAAATTCTTTTCACATTCGTATGGTGGGTAACCCCTGGAAGCAGCCTCTCCCGCCAGAGGTGTCCACACTGTTGCCCTCTCTTCACCAGAGACAGCTGAAGAACTGAAGCATGGTGCCTCACTTAACATTTCAGAAGCCACCAACGGGGAGGAAAGAACTCTAAGGTCACCCGGCAAAATGGGGAACTAACTACAGGGGATCAGAATCCACATTTCAGCTCTTAATCTCACCGCTTAAGCTGTATCTTTCCAAATGTACTCTATTTCACCTATATTCAAACATTTCCAAATGATATTGTAAAAAAATAAAAACAGTTTTTTCTTATTAAAAAAAAAAAAATCGCCTTTCTTGGTCAAAATTATGTGAGTCCTGAATTTTCTCCTTCTCATTTTTTCTCATCTTTCAATTATCTGCTGATCTACTACTGTGCAAGCATTTTTCTCCTCATTTACTGAGGATACCACTTTCTTTTTTTCTCCTAATGCTCACTTAATTAACAGTCAAGCAGCTTTTCATTAAAAATCTCCAAGTTTTAACTTTTTCCTTCTGATTAGAAGTTTAAAGAAAGAGCTACTCAGTTTCATTTTTTTTTTTTCTAAGAGTTTTCTCTGATCAATCATCAGACCATCCATCCTGAACTAGGCCAGTATGAGCAGCAGCAGCCTCTAAACCAGAGGCGGAGAGATCTGTGCTCCCTGAGATGATCACAGGAGTGTTTCAAGAATGGGGTCTGAGCTTGATCACAGTTAACAAATTAGAACCATCTTCAGAAAAACCCCTATTCATTTAATCTTTTTATTGTGCTGTCCACAAGACTGAAAACAAGAAGGTATGTTTTCAAACTTTTATTAGTTCAATAATCATTTATTGAGCATTTACTAGATGCCAGATAGTGAACTAGGTGCTAGAACATTATGGTAAGCATAATATGGTATACTCCACCTAATGGAGTTTATAGTCTATAACAGCAATTCTTAACTTTAGTTACGCATTGGAATCACCTAGGGAGCTTTGACAGTGCACAGACCAATTAAATCAAAATCTCCTGGGGCAAAGCCCATACACACATATTGTTAAAGGTCCCCAAGAGATTCCAAAATGTAGCCAAGGTTGAGAACTAAGCATCAATCAAATAATCATGCAAATAGATGTAAAATTATAACATTAATAAAGAATTAGTCACACTTTGACAAGGCTTCAATGCTATTTGTATATTATATATGCAACCAAGATTTGCCAAGCACCTGCTGCTTGTCAGAAGCTACCAGGGTAACGACATAACTATGGGCCATAACCTGAATAAACATTGCCCATCTGGCCATCCTTCATGGTAACAGTTCAAAACTGAGCACTGAGTTGTGGGGGATTTCTGTTCATTCCCACCTGTTCCAGTGAGTGAACCCACACCACTCACACTAGGCGGGCATGGTAACCACAGGGCACAAGCAAAACTGAGAGAGAGCCTGACCCCCCTTAAACACTAGCAGGATAGCTGAGCTATGCCCCTTGATTGAAATTCAGTGCTTAGGGGACCAACTGGAGTAGAGGGAGGTGATATGATAATCGGAACTGAAAATAGATGTCCTGGAGGAGGAAACAGGAAATTTGATCCCCTAGGTCTGTTTGCAGATTTAAAAAGGAAAATAAATTCTCTAAGGCTCTAAGCAAGATTGTCTTGGATTTGCTAAGGGATATGTGTAGAATCCTTATATAATGAGCTTCTTTAAATAAATAAACAGCATTCTGGCTTTACAAAAGCTTCTTGATACTGAAGAGATTATTAAAAAATAAGAGAGGTGGTGATCCAGCCTCACCATTGCTGCCCAGACAGGCCTCCTAGATTTGAATGTCCTCCTGCTTCTACTTGTTTAAAGCACCGTCCCTCAAGAGGATGCAATTTTTTTCTTGTTTCGTTTTGTGATTTATTTTCACTGTATCAGATGGAACTATACCTATGAAAGTTCTTATTTGTTCATTATAGTCTTCTCTCTATTTTTTAATCTTTAGTCTGACTTTAAGTTGCAAATCTGACTTTATACAGGTCAGTACAGTGGTCATCTAATTGTCATAAAGCAGATAATGCTCAATATTAAGGATCAATGATACATGGATATATACATATCTTTATGATAAATTATTTTTAAAAATCCTTCATCATCCAACTTTTAATAACGGGATGACGATATCATATTTGTTTTTTAAAAACATACTCTCAAATGCTTTAAGCAGTAAATGGGCTGAGAATGTGATATGCTTTCTAAGATCCTAAGAAGAGAGTAGCTAAGACTGTGTTTGATTCCAAAGGGGAAAAAAGCTTCAATTTTAATAAGTACAGAAGATTTAGGTTTAATTGAAACACAGCACGAAATTCATACTGCGAACTTACCAGCTTTATTCTGATGCAGTATCATTTGTCTGTCCTATGAAAAGATTAGACTCTAAGTCTGATTTTTCTGAGGACTGGCACAAAATAGAACCCAGGAGCTTTGCATGATTATATTGCTAGGCAAGACTCACTACTCATACAAATCATCTCTGAATATAAAATTTAATAAATAAATGTTGAGACTGGAGAAAAAGGAAAATAAGATGAATCTATAAGGTTAGTACCCAAAGCTTATGCTACAAGTTTCTACACTAAAGGCAGAACCTTTGCTGCAGAGCTTCCTAGGAATTAGCCAAGTCTATATGGTTATAACTGGCATTTTTTCTCAGGCCATTGAAGCTCTATCTATTCTGCTAAAAAAGCTCAAAGAATTCTCCTGCCATGTCACTTAAAATGTCCCTATCATCACAAGTTCAGTGCTCAGTTATCTTAAGATAGAAACAACCCAACCCAGTGCTATCCATTACAACATGTATTCAGCTAGACTGTGAGCCAATTTATATCTTCCAAAATAGAATTCTATGAATGATATGCAGTGTGGTTAATATTTATCACAAATACAAGCCAATTTCCTATGTTATGATTTTAGGACCATCATAAAAAGTATTTGTTCCTCAAGTCATCTTTTGTAAAGTAATACCTAACCAATGTACATAGAATTTTTAAAACTCAGGTTAGGATTTCACAAAGCACTATATCTCCAAAGTGGAAATAAACTATAATAAAGCAAATCATTTCGATACAACAAAATAGAGCTATTAAAAGTCAAATTTGCAAAAATATTATACATAAAAATTTTCTCAGTCTTTTCTTCCATTTTGTTCTGAGGACATGATTTTCATTATTTAGTCATGCGTGGCCATGTCATCTAAACTTAAATCTAAAGTTTTCCTTCCTTTGTAGGTATCACAACTTCATTCAAAATTTCTAAAATCAATTTTTTTTTCAAAGAACAAGGAGCTCATCAGTCAGTCCAAGCGTCCACAATCCTTAAAAATATGTCATTAAAATGAGATTGGGTAAGTTTAAAATACGGTGCCTGCAAAACCAAACATGCCTTTAGCTTTTCCTATTTCCAGGTGTCTTAATATTTCATTTGCAAGAAAACAAACTAAAACCAAAAACTTTTAGTGGACTTAATTTTCCACTACATGGAAAATTCTGACTCAATGACAATTTCATAAATTCAGACTAAAATTAAAACAAAAAGTATGCATTAAGATAGAGTTTCTTTAGTTAAATTTTATAATAAATAAAAACAAAAAAGAAAGAATTAGACTTTTATGGAAGTTTAGAGTCAAGTATTCCAAGCCTATTTATCTCAAGATATATTTGAAAAGTCTTAACACTAAAAGACTCAGTGAATTCCAGTCCGCATTTTTCAGGCAGGAGTGGTACACATAGCAGAAGTGATAACTCTCATCTCTCAAGATGGCTGAGAATACTCTCTTCCTCCAAGTAAATTCCACTTTACCAAACCCTAGGAGGGTCTTATACAGCAATAGGAACCTACCTTGAGGTGATTTTTCACTAAGACAGCTACTTTAGAAAGATGCTCTAACTCTGACCCTCTGGAAGGGAAGTCATTGAGTAGAGAAGGGGAAGCGTAAAACTTTCCTTTTTAGAATACAGTCAAGGTCTAGATAACTGAATGTCTTAAGATAATAATCAACACATATAACTATGCTGAACACTCTGGACTTTTGATAAATAATAACCAAAAAGGGATGGGGGAATGTGCTTAGAATTTTGCACACAAAAACATAAGAGTGAACGAAGGGTCTAAAGAAGAATAGTTTCTGCAAGCCAGCCATTTTGTTCAATATGCTAGACATCTTCTGTTTGCCTCTCTAGGTTCATTATTCATTCTTTTTCAGCCTGCTTAGTGACCTGTGTGGCTAACCCACATGGACCGTATCAATGGGCACCCTTACCCTCTGGCTTCCAGCTGTGTTACGTCAATAGAAATTAAGGTTAGAAAATCAGGAGCAGAAAGAGAGTGGAGATAGGAAGTTGGGGAAAGAATATGAAATAATAAAGTGAGTAGGAATCAAACCAGAAAGATGGAAAGAACTGAGAAAGAAGGAGACACTAAATCAGATAGAGAAATTAAAAATGATGCTAAGAGCCTAAAGAAGTCAATAAAACAAAAGATGAGAAACTCAGGAGGTGGGCTTAGGTCTGGTGGGAAGGCAAGGCCTAGGCAGATAGAAGAACTGCTCAGTCTTGTTGCACAGGAGGGAGGGCTCTGCATGTGGATTTGTGTGTCTGAATGCCATCTGATGCTTATAGTCTCAAAAGAATTTGGTTGAGGCATCTCTGATTTCAATGCAAGGTCTTTTTCAGCCTCTGAGAGCTACTTTAGACATGGCTTAAGAAGCCTTGTTATAGTCCATAGTTGAAGAGAAGGGTTTCTCTTTTTCTATTTCCAGATGCAAAGAGAGAATGAGAATAAATGATTCATGAATTCACTGCAACACAACACTTTAAGTATTTCATTTTAATACAATCTATTTAGAGAAGAGATGAAGGAATTGGTAGGTCATTATGTCCAGAAATATCTAAATGTTTTAATATGACTGGAGATATAAATCTGTACTGTACTCTCTGATTTTTTCCAATCATCCAAAACCATTCTTAGTATTCAAAAGCACCCACCAAATTCTGCTTCCTGAAGGAAAACATCTAGTGCAAAGGACTATTACATATTCCCAACATAATCCCCCACACTTGAATGATAAGCAATTGTGTTCCCCCCGGATGTGCATATAAAGTCTAGCAAATAAGAACATAAAATAATGACAGGAAGAAAACAAACCAAAAGCTAAAATTATCAGTGGAACTGATTAGCATATGTATAAGAGACACTTGTACAGATGCGGGAGGCTTTCTTTAGAATGTAAGTTCTCAGAGCAGTGCTTCTTAATCATTTTTGGAGTTGTGACATCTTATCATTTATTTGCCTTTTATGATCATCACCAACCTCCTCCCAACAGCATATTTTTAAATGAGAGAGAATAATTTTGTTCCCAAGCATTTGCTTTTATTTTTAATCTCCTTGAGAATCACCCTAGATCATACCAGTTGACGCATTTATCAGTAGTTAAGAATCCAGCGGCTTCTGCTCTCTGTCTTTTTTCTTTTATATTTAAAAATAGCACTGGCCACAGCAAAAAGTGTAGACAGAAGGAAGAAAAGCTGGAGTGAGAGCTGTTACTACAAGAAACCTTCGAAGTCTGGATAGGATATTTAGAAATAGACCTAGAAGAGGGGACAGATGTTGACACGCTTTTTCCACATCCCACATATACATGTATAACATTCCATTTAGGCAAATGTTATGAACGCTTAAAATCAATCTCCAAAGAGGTTACTTTAGTGATTTACCTCATTATAAACTCCATTGTGCTAAGCTATTTTCATAGAACTTGATTATTTTTGTGAATGTGAAAGAGGCAGCTAGATGTAGAACCTTTGGTTTTGCAATTTATTTTAAGGTAAAGTTTAGTTCTTCCTATAAAAATTTATTACCAGCTCTCTGTATGAACAGAAATGCAAGACATGATGCAGAGTAACTCAGTTCCTCTGGGGAAAGCAGGTAATTTTAAACGGGTTTCTTAGAATCAGAGTTGGAAGGGACCTTTTCTACTGCATAGAAATAAGTCACCCATAAATGTAACTCGAAACTACATACTATGCTGTATTTCTTCCAGTGAATTTTAACTTTTCAGTAATCTTCATGACCCTTTTGCCAGGTGTGTACCCACCAGATGTTAATTGCAGTTACCTAACAAAGGTGCTGAAAGAAGAAATATCAAGTCCCAGATCATGAAACAAGCAAAACACCCATCACCCTGAAGGTCTCTATCCATGCTTTCCAGTGATTCTTTTTTCTCAGCAGTAGATGTATAGGTCTCCAAAGCGCCAGGCCTAATTTTATCAGGAAAATGAAGTCTCAAGGAGAAGGTGTCAGTGTACAACATGGATAAAACCAACTGTGAGATTTACCTTAAAGCTACGGAAGGAATACAAGAGGCTTATCCACACACCAACCCTCAGATTGGCATATTGCAACCCAAAGATTGAGAAACAAACACTTGTCTACCCATTGTCAAAAGAAGGGATCTGTTTGGCCCATTTACGAGGGGGAAAATTCATTGGGAAGAAAAGGCCTTTTGATTTGCCTGGTTGTTTACACAAACTGGCTACCCAATCTGGGCCAAATCATTGACTTTTGTAATTCCAAATACATTTAGATCAATTCTACTTTTTGTCTACAGAATTATTTATACAACCAACACTTCTGCTTCTCTCCTAAGGAATAAAAATAAATCTTCAAATCCTTTAAAAATAAACTTAGAATTTTAGTCATAGCAAAATACAAAAACAAACAAACAAAAAAAAAAAAACAGACAAGGCATTTTAATATCATTACAGAGCAAATGCTTAAATTCTGTTTAGAGGAAATGTCATCACCATATATTATATTTCTGGTTGAAAGCTACATCAGTCTAGTCCAAATGATACCAGCAAGACAAAGAGCAATGAGAAAGGCGAGCTGAAAGATGAGGAAGGACTCTCAGCCAAATATAATGAAAAAAGGGAATAACCTTATAGCTAAACAGTTTACTTTTCAAAGGCAGCACAAGGGCAAAATGTTTTGTGCAAAGAGAAAATTAGTTTCCAAAGTATATGCATTCTACAAAGAGCCAAGTTAATTATTCAAAGCAGAGGCCCATGAATTCCCACAATTTAGTCATTCTATTCTGACATATTCAGGCCCAGCGAGCTGCTTCTTATCACTAAGACTTTGATAATTGGCTTAGACATATCAAATAAACTTTCTGGAGAATTCAGTCGTAAGCAGGTATGACATCCTAATAGGGGTTTTATTAGGCCTTTCTCTGTGCAGTAATGTATTAGCAATCACTGTGACATTTTCTGCTCTGGGGGGTTTTGGCCTTGCTCATTTTTTACACTTGCTAGAAAATAAATTTATTCACAGTAGAGATCTAATCCCATACACTACTCTGTTTACTCTGGTTTCTAAAGGAACAGGCCTCTTAGAGTTAATGAAAAGTGACATATACATCATAGAAGAAAATGCACTGTCTTCAGTCAGGCATAACTGAATAGCAAGAATCCTTCTGATTCTACAAACTTGGGAATTCATTCAGTACAGCTTTGGTGTCTCTTTTCCTGATTACACTTTTGCCTTCCATTCCATCTCGGTGGAAAAAAAAAAAAAAGCCAATAGCATGTATGGATTAGATTTCTCCTCTTTAGCAGTAATTGTAGTTAAAAAAATTATTTTCCAAGAAAATGTCTAATAGATATTACCTGGTACATTGCAATTTGCTCCTTTGCATTTAATACTCCTGATAACCAAAAAAAAGTTGAAGTCTTGTTACTTATATTTACATATTGAAAGTAGAGTTATTATTTGAATGGAGGCTACCTGCCAGCAAGAGACAGAAGGGCAGAATGGATGATGGAAATCAGCATCTTCCTACATTCTTTCATTCTCTTCATTGGTGTAAGAACATTACTGATGGGATGACACATAAAGTACCATCAAAATATGACTAGTTTGGTCAGAGTGAAGAACATGTTGAGATAATATTAATGTACACACTTACCACATAACAAAGGAGCATCAACAGAGGCCATCTCTGTAATTTAACGCTAGATATTTTGCCACCAACTTCCCACTTTCCACATTAGTGAGGACAATGTTAATATGGAAAAATATACAGGAAATCTAAATAATTCATTTTAATCATCAGTTTTTTTTCTCTCCCTTACCTAAAGTCTTTCTGGCCTTATAAATATTTCAATTAAAAAATATTGGCAAGGGCTAGTAGCCCTTCAAAATACCTCTTTTACCTTCTAAATAATACCTAAAATTTCCTAGTTAAACCTTTAACATGATGTTTGTTCACTGTTAAAATTCAAGTATTCCTGTGAAAGATACTAGGATAAAGTTTGATCAGTCATTTATGTCTTTGTGGAGACTACCCAGACCTCCTCCCCATCCCCAAATCCTGACTTAGTAGACCTGGAGTAGGACCCAAGAAATTGTATTTTAAACAAACTTTCTAGATGATGCTGATGTACAGCCACTTCCCTGGTGTGAATGAGTTGTGAAGCTCTCATGAGAACAAACTTTGAGGAAAGAAGTGAACTAAATTAAATTGATGACATATCAGAAATTGTGCTAAACAATAAATACATTCTATTTCATTTCATCTTCACCTCTCCTATGAAGAGAGTTTTATTATTTCCATTTTACAGATGAGAAAACTTAATCTCAGAAAAATTTAATAACCAGCCAACGATTATAAGGTTAGGAAGTCTAGCATTGGAATCTATACCTCTAGTGATAGAAGCAATCATTATACAATACTCATAGGCTTTCAGAGATTAAAGAAATGGTGATGATTCCATCTTATTGAATACATATTCTGACCTAGACAATGTGTTAGGCATTGTTCATATAGAGCCTTACTAAGTTCTTACAACTACCCTTTAAGATAAATATTAATTTCATGTATACATGAAGAAAATAAATCTTAGAGAAGTTATGTAACTTGTCAAAGTACACATAGCTGTACTATGTAAGTAAAGGAGCTGAAATTCAAGTCCACAGACACAGCCATGAGAGCCTTTAGCATCTCCAGGATGAAAATGATATCTAAGGCAGAATAATGGCCTTTCAAAGATGTCTACATACCTAATCTTCAGAACCTGTAAATATGTTTGTTAGGATTTATGGCAAAGGAGAATTAAAGTGGCAGGTAGAATTAAGGTTGCTAATCAGTTGACCTTGAAATGGGAGGTTATCCTAGATCATCCATCAGGACCAATGTAATCACAAGGGTCCTTAGCAGAAAAGGGAGACAGAAGAGAGAACCAGAGAGATGACAGTTAGAAAAGTCAAGAAATCCTCCTCTAGAGCCTCCAGAAGGAATGTAGTCCTACTGACACCTTGATTTGGCAGTGAATTTATTTCCGTTTTCTGACTTCCAGAACTATAAGATAATAAATTTGTATTGTTTAAAATCACTAAATGTGTTAATTTGTTATAGCAGGAATAGGAAACCAATACAGAATTCCTCCAACTTAGAGAAACTAGAGACTTGCTTAACAATTGTGTTAGGGTTAGCCCTTCCAAATTTAACTGAGTGACTGATACATATATCAGGGTCATCATTTGTGGCAGACAACCTTGATTACTCACTGAACAGCTATTCCCTCCCTTCTCCCTCGTTTTACAGAAACGTAATACATTTGGCTCTCAGGCAGCCAGGTGCTTCAGAGAGGTGGCCACTCCTAAGGCTTGGTGGATGTCTCTGTTAATCTTAGGTAACTGTGTTAGTTCTGTTCCTCTTACCAGGGAGTGGCTCAGAAGAGGAAAAACAACACGATGCTGGACATGAGGCAGAGAAAGTCTGAAGGGTGTCTTTTCGGAAAAAATTTCCTTACTCCTCAAAAGGTCCATGAAGAAGTATTATTTTCTTTTCTGTCTTTTGATAATGTTCTGTGCTTGAAGCTGTACAAAGCTGGCACACATTATGAGACAAGCTTGAAAGCAAAAGTCAATACACTAAGAATGACAGTAGAAAAATAGAAAGAATCTAGGTCTTTGATGATATAACTGAACCACTGAATTAACCAACCCCAGAACTTGCCTAATTCTAAACTCTTTTTTTATGAGATAGTAAATGGCTCAGTTGAGCTGGGATTCTCTACTATTTGCAGAAGCATCCCAAATGATAGAATGGGGAGTAAATTGGTCATCTTTGTGTAACATTTACTATGCGTGGTTTAGTCCCCTTTCTTGTCCTGGCCAACTATAACTCCAAGCTATTCCTAGGAGACAAGTACCATCCTTACAACTGACCTCCTTAAAAGATGATGCATCAGAGGGAAAAAAAAATGAAGTAGATGATAAAGGCTCTATTCATCCCTCTGGCGACCAAATCAAAGTTATGATGGAAACAAGGAGCAACAGCAAGGAAAAATGGCCTGGGATCAAGAGGAACAACCCATACAACTAGAGAGAAATTCAAGAAAGCGCCCTGCAATGGCAGAAGGTAGGACAGGGCAAGGATGTGGGGCTGCTGCGTCTGGAGTGGCTGAGCGGGATGGAGGCTGCAGCAGCAGCAGTTGCAGAAACCACTTAAAGGGGCTGTGTCCATGAGCAGATTTTCTGGTAACAGACCTGCTCGCTCTAAGCACCAGTGCCAATTGGGCTGCACACAGGGGGCACCAGGAACTTACAAGGAGACATTGTCGGAATGAGGGCTGAGCTGAGACTCACTCTGTACAGAAGCGCTGGAGGTATCCATCGTTCCCTGTGGAGTTCTCCCTGCTACCAGTGAGTGGACAGAGCACTGCCATAGCCATGAAGTCATCAAACTGGATAAAGAGGTTGCTCCACCCAGAGGATTCTCTGAAACCCCACCTCCCCCAACTCGTGGCCTCATCCAAGCCACATCCAGGTATATCCTCAGCGAGTCAGGTGCTCCTTGCTGAGCAGCGCCTAGACTCACGCTGAAGGCAGCTGGCCTCGGTTTCTGGTGCAACCTTTTGAGGCATAGCATCTGTGGATTGCTTGCTGAATCTTAACAGGTGGCCCCAGAAGGGCAGAGGCTTGGGCTAAATTTGGTCTGCAGTTGAACCCCTCTCAGGACTGTGCCACTACTTAACAAATCCACACTAATAAGACCAGGAGACTTAGGAGCTTTGCTTAGTACATAGAAACAGACACAGAAAGGCAGCCAAAATGGGAAGACAAAGAAGCAGAAACCATATAAGAGAACAAACAGAGATCTAGATATAATGGAGTCAAGTAATCTAAAAGATGCAGAGTTCAAAACACTAATTATAAAGATGCTTATTTTGGGGAAGTGTAGATAAATTCAGTGAGAACTTCAATAAAGAGATAAAAACATGAAAATAGAAATGGAAATTATAAAAGGGAACCAGTCTAAAATGAAGAACACATTATCTGAGATGAGAAGTATATTAAATGGAATAAACAAAGGAATAAACAAAGTGAATAAAGAAAAGGATCAAATGTCCTATCTATAGGACAGGAAAGCCAAGGACACACAATCAGAATAGCAAGAGATGAGATACCAAGTCTATAAAAATTTAAGGAGCATATGGGAAACTATTAAGGGTCCAAATATCCATCTGATCGACATAACTGAAGAAAATCAAGATGTTGAACAGCTGTTTGAAGAAATAATGATGGAAAACTTCTCTAACCTGGTGAAGGAAATGGACATAAAACCCAAGGAAGCTCAGAGAATTCCAAAAATCAGAGATCCAAAGAGGCCCACACCAAGACACATCATAATTAAAATGCCAAAGGTTAAATACAAAGAAAAAATATTAAAAGTGGCAAGAGAAAAACATATATTTACTTTAAAGGAAAACCCATAAGACTGGCAGCTGACTTCTCAAAAGAAACTATGCAGGATAGAAGGGCTTGGCAAAAAATATTCAACATGATGAAGATCTAGGATCTACAACCAAGAATAATTTATCCAGCAAAACTATCATTTAGAGTTGAAGGACAGATAAAGAGCTTCCCAGACAAAAATAAGCTAAAGGAATTTATTACCACCAAGCCAGTAGTACAGGAAATTTTGGAGGGACTTCTTTGAGAAGAAAAAACATGTATCAAAAACAGGAATAAAGAATGGTAACAACTACATTCCTATCAACAAGTACCTCAAATGGAAAAGAATGAAGTGCTCCAACTAAAAGATAGAGTGGATTAATGGAAAGGAAAACAAGACCCCTACAGGTTGCCTATAAGAGAATCACTTCAGATTAAAAGACTCAAACAGACTAAAAGGGAGGGGATAGAAAAAGATATTGCTTTGTTGGACCTAGAGGTATTTAAGTCAGACAGAGAAAGATAAACACTATATGATTTCACTTATATGCGGAATCTAAGGAATAAAAAGAACAAACTAATCGAAAACAGATTCACAAATATAGTGGACAATTTGGTGATGGACAAAGGAGAGTGGGGATTGGGGATGGGAAGAACTTCTTTAAAGGTTTAAAGAAGTACAAATTAGTAGCTGATGGATGGTCACAGGGATGGGGAGCACGGCATAGGGAATGCAGTTAGTATTAATACATTGGCTAGGTGGAGGGGTAGGGGAATGAGGGAGCAGCTGGGGGGATCATTTTACGAACTATATAGATGTCTAACCAATGTACTGTATACTTGAAAATAATTAAAATAAATAAATTTAAAAAATAAAAATAAAAAAAGTTAGGTCATAAAAATATATATATTAGCTAAGAAAGCTGTAATACATTTTCCTCCTTTGCTCTTTAAAAAAAAAAATAGATGATGCATCAGTGGTGTTAGAACTATTCAATTCTTGAGATAAAACTTCCTCCCTAAGATTTCTCATCTTCATGGGTTCGAATTCATTCAGGAATTATGGAAGCAAAACTCCACTGCAATTGATGCCTATTAGAGGTAAGAATGAAATTTGGTTGCCATTAAATAACATTTAATCTAGGAAACAAGAATATCCAACCCTTAGCCCCCTATCTATTAGGTTCTAAGGTTATGTATGCTCAAGCATTAATGACAAAGGAATACAAAGTTATATTCCTTTGTTCATTAAGCTTGGGCCCTAACCCCCAATATAAAATTCCTTGGGAAACTCAACAGAAACCTTTTGGTTGGGGTACAGGGGCCTAAGAGGAATCTCCAAAGTTGAATTTCACCTCTGCCTTCCATTATTGAAGAAAACAGCTCAGTGCTCCCAGGTACACACAGTGGGAGAGAAGAGGTGGCCAGCAGGAGGCAGCCTATGTATCTTGCCCTGAAGCCACTTAGGAGATGAAAACAGAAGAGAGTTATACCTGTGTGTGTGGTTTTTTAATGTAGAGAGACCCACTAGCCTAATCAATATTATGAAATGGAACAATATGATTAGCAATTCTTCTTCCAAAGGAAGAGACAAGCAAATGCAGAGTAGGGTCTGGGAGAGGTGTATAAAAAAAGTTCCTTCTCGGAAGCCCTCTGTATCTAATCTTTGACCATCTAAGGCTTTCTTTTTATAAGACTGGCAATATTGCACTATTCTTAAAACTTAAAAATATGAGCTTTATTCATTACTGATATTCATTACTTTTGTCTATGGCTTGGGTCTTCTCTTACAGATTATTATATTTATATGCACTTATTTCCCATGGTTCTGAGAAGAAGTAAAAAATCACAATCACAACCAAGTCCAGACAACATATAAAATAATAATGTAGTTTAATAACCTTACTAGAGTGCTACCTCATTATAAACAGATGGTGTCTACATGGTAGTTAGCATATTCATGGGATACAGCAGTTGGTCTTATCGATTTTTCAGCAAAACATCCCTTTGGGGGATTTGGTGGGAACTTTTTGTCCTCCACAAATTCACGTACCCCAGAGTTTACCAGCGTGTAGTTTGAGCTCTATTCTAAACCACGAAACCAAGAAGACTATATGCTCCAGCAGACATCCAAATTCATACCCTCAGATCTCACCAGGCATGCCCGGTTTCTACCAATGTCCATGAAAGCTCATTTTCTCATTTCTTGTATTCTTTTCATTGCAGTCCCTTCATAGGTGAACAGCTAAAATTAATATTCGCCACGTTGGCATGCAAGTCCTTCCTCAATCTTGTTCTAATGTATCTTTCTAGAATTAGATCTTATTCCTAAAGTCTCTACTCCACCCAAACAATTTTTCTTAACATATCTTATTGTATTCCATAAACAGCTTCTGTGTTCTCATCTCTCTGCTTTTGCTCACTCTGTTCGTAGTAATGCCTAGCTTAGTAGCAATGAAGACATCCTTGCAGATGACCCAGTCCAAATTATTTTCATCTGAGGAAATGTTGTTCCAGAATCATTAAAATTAAAGAACATAGTGTATTAGTTAGCCTTTGCTCTATAACAAACCACCCAAAATTTTGTGACTTAAAAACAATGACATATTTATTTTTGTGTGGGTTGGTGGTGCAATTTAATTGATGATTTTTGCCTAGGTCTCCCAGGCAGCTACAGAGTTAGCTGGACTAGAAGGTCTAAGAGGACCTCACACATATGTATAAGCTGGTATTGTTGTTGTGGGAACGGGTGTCTGGGTATCCTACAGTGGATCATCTTCCAGCAGCCTTCTTTATATGGTGAACCAGGAGCAGTGGCCCACAAAGATGAAAAGTGGAAGCTACAAGGCCTCTGTGGCCTAAACTCTGTAATTTACACACTATCACTCTCACTACATTCTACTGGTCAAAGCAAATAACAAAGCCAGCCAGGTTTAAGGGTATGGAGAAGTAGACTTTGGATGAGAAGAGCAGCTGAGCCAAATTGCAAAGTGGAATGTATACCAAGATGGGTGAGATTTTGGCCGTGAAACACTCTTTCACGCAAAACAAGTGGGGAAAAACAATCGGTTTGTACTGATTCAAAATCTATGGAATCTTGGACAAAAGCTCCTCAGAATGCTTCTACATAAGAACAGAATGGGATCCAGGGTCCAGTACAGATGAGTATATCAAGAAGCAGTCGAACAGATCATTCCAAAGCTGCCGTGTCATTGCTGAATACAGTTCTGGTGTACTTAGACAGGCAAAACCACTATTAGTAAGATACACTATTACTGAGGGAAAGGCAGGGAGTTAGTTACACAGACAGTTCCACCGATGTTGGCAGTAAGAAAGAGCACTCCCCATTTTTCTGAGTCTGGTCATCTGCTTTTTAAGCCACCAAACTCAATTGTCAATATGCCAAAAGATGATTAGTGTCCTGGAGACTGGACCATGCTAATCAAACCCATGAGTGGCTCTTGTGTAAGAGATTGCCCTAATTTGCAAAGATAAATAGTCCATTAGAGGGTTTGGCTGCTTGAGTTCCTGCTGTAAAGCAACATGAAGATCCAACCTGTATTCAAAAAACCACTTAGTTAAAATAAGATTTTAGTCATGGGAGCCATGTGGCAGAATAAAAGCCTGAGTCTAAATCCTGACCCTGCAGACTACTAGCTCTGGGACCTTTGGCAACCTCTCTCTTTAAAGAAAAGTTCTCTTTCTCCAATTCTCAATTTTCTCACTTGTAAAATGAGCATAGTTATATTTACCTGGAAGAATTGCTATAAGAATTAGAAAAGGTCCTAGAACATAGTAGTATACTATTTATAGTAATATAAAAATAATGATAAAGTGCTTAAGACTATTGTAAGTTATTATTAAATATGCATATTCCAGATAAAACCAAGATCTAATAGCTGGGCCAGAAAGTGAGGACACTTGTCCCCTGGACTCTGATGGGACACTGTTAACATGTTTAGAGAAATCCAGATGAACATTTAAAACTTTGCATCAGTGCCACCTTCTCTGTCAGACCTTCCCAGATATCTCCTAAGTTTCCATTCTCATATTACCATACGTTTGTTTGTAAAGGACTAAGAAGCAGAGGGGGAATGCACTGGAAGTGCAAATCAGTCTCATAATTTGCTATGACCTGGATAGAATGTATTCACCGAGATGTGAGAAACAATTCAGCTGATCTCCCAAGGATGAAGATGTCATTAATGAGGCTTTATTGTATAAAGCTACAATGGCAGTCTTAATAACAACCATATCAAAGGCAATTTGCCCATCTTAACACTAACACACTGCAATTAAGAATTTAGATTAATTTCCCACCATGATTCCAGAGAAGGAGGATCGATGCTCTGTTGAATAAAATGGCAGTATAAGGCTAGGTTGAAGTGAAAACTACATCATTTTTTTTAAATTAAAAAAAAGTTTAAAATAGTAATTGTTCAACTATAGTTACTTTACTTTCCCCATTTTTTCCAAAATAATTAGATAATGTGTTATTCCTTCTTTTATTCTCTTTCAACAGTTCCCCTCACTCATATTCTTGTTGAAACCATGCCAATTATTTTGATGATCACTTCACATATTATTATTCCATTAACAAGCAGTAAAAAAAAATGGCCTTTTCCAGTTGGACTTATCCACCCAAAAAGATACCTTCAACAAGGAGAGGGCATCTACATCTTCACATCTTACTTTCAGAGAAATTTCCCATAAATCTCTAAACACTGAATGAGCCCTGCTCTGAAACATACTGGAAATGTCTCTGTGAAAAAGAGATTAGCCAAGATCAGGTGACACTGAGACTGAAGAAAAACTCACCAGCAACACAAGTCACAGAATCAAAAATGAAGAGCTTTTTGCTCTCTTCAAACCAACATCCCTAATAGTAGGCGCTTGTCTTAGTCTACACAGGCTATCGTAACGAAATACCACAGACTGACTGGGTGACTCTGATACAAGAATTGATTTTCTCAGAGTACTGAAGGCTGGAACTCCAAGATCAGGGTGCCAGCAGGGGCAGGTTCTGGTGAGAGCTCTTTTTCTGGCTTGCAGACAGCCTTCTTGCTGTGTCCTCTCATGGCAGAGAGAGAGAAGGAGAGCTCTCTTCCTTTTCTTACAAAGGCATCAGCCCTATTAGATTATTGTCCCACCTTTAGAACCTCATTTAACCATGATTACTTTTTTAAAGGCCCTATCTCCAAATGCAGTTACATTACGGATTAGGGCTACAACATGAATCCAGAGGTTGGCAAGGGAGACGGGGTACATAATTCATTCCGTAGCAATACACAAGATACTTAAGTAATGAAGAAGCAATTCAAGGCTTGGCATGAAGGCAAGGAATAAAGGAACAACAAATAATTCTGTTTAACTGGCATATAGGTTACTTAAAGGGGAATGGTGAAGGATATAACTAGAAGGCTAGGCTGAGACGAGATGGAGAAGGATCCTGAAAACAGCATAAGAACTTTTACTTTACCCTATAGGTGATGGTTAGATAAAAAATGTTTTGGGGCCAAGAGACATGGTTAATGCTGTACTTTAGAAAAAGAATTATGGCAAACGTATGGAGAATGGCTTTGCAAGGTGGAGATCAGAGAAAGGGAGACCGATCGAGACTTGACTACAGAGATAAATTTTACCTTATCAGAAATCTGATAGGGAACATATCATAATGGTTAAGAGTATGAGTTCCAGCAGGCAGCTGAGTCCAAATCCTGGCTAAGCCATGTACTGGCGTGACTCTTTAAATCTCATTTTTCTTATCCGTAAGATAGAGAGAATTAGAACATACCATGAGATAATCCATGAAAAGTGCCTAGCAAACTGCATAGCAAATATTCAATAAATCTAAACCATGGTAATCGAATGCATTTTTCTCTGTACCTGATAGTCTTAAATATTTCAGATAGAAAGAGATTTCAATTGTTCAAGCAGCACAAACTTGTTGAGCAAAGTTTGTGCTGGTCTGCAGAATCAAATGTGGCCTCGTAACTGAAAGAATGAGTCACCTGTTGCCAGAGAGAGGGAAGGAGGCTTACCTTAAGCAATGAAAAGAAAAAAATCCCTCTGAGCATTTTTGTTTAATTTCAAATATGTAGTCAGAAAGGCAAAGAAAATTCTATCAAAAAATTATATATTTACTAGAAGGTCAAGCTTGTTGATTCAGACTTACAATGGTATATATTTATGCTAATTTATGAAGGTACATTCTGTTGATTACAAATTAAATGATTTTCCTTGGCAGTAAAGTGCAGAAAGACAAATATCAAATCTCAGTAGCTACACTTCCAGCTGTTTTGCAAACAGATAAAAGATAATCCCTGACTAAGTAACATCACTTTCAAGATAAAAGTCAACTTTCAAGAGCACTGTATTGAATAGGGGAAGCCAAGTTTACTCTAAAAGTTTCCAATAATTTGGGTTGAATAATATTTATTAGAACTTGTGCACTGTGTTGAAATTGACAGGAGTGGTGCTTTTTGGCACAGCATGATGCTAATATCTGTAATTAAGGAAAAGCTTAGAGAGCATCTGCAAAGTGAGTGCTTAGTTTGACAAATTTTCCTGCAAGTAAATTTACTGAGCTTTGTTATTTGTTTCCAACCAAAGACACATTAAAAAAAAATTTAAAGGTCATGTGGCGTCACCTCACTTCACAGAGATTCATAACTTCTAAGCCCTACCATCACTTTGGAATCATTGACTATCCTTACTATCATTTTCCCAATCCCCATTACGATTCTCACTTCCAAAACTAGCTCTACTCCCAACTCATTATCTTCATTTCTATTGCTACAACCTCTATTGCTACTTCCATAACTACAAACACCATCAACTCTACCACCAATGATACCAGTTCAACCATTTATGTTGCCAAGTTCACCAACACCATCGTCAGCATCCGCATATCCATCTTCACATTTTCTTCGCCATCATTGTCAACATTATTCACCAATCATCACATCTATGTCCACCATCCTCTCATCATTCTCTGCTCTAGCACTCCATCATTCCAGGCTTGTCATCACCCCCAGCACTATGATAGTCACAACCATAGTTTTTTGCAGACCTCTAGTTATATCAAATGCTAGACTCTTGTAGTTTCCCCTTCCTTCAAACTAGATTGTCTACCTGGCACAAGTGGCAATGTTTCAATTTAGTCATTTAGCAGTTAATCAATTTATATTCACATGGTAATCCCAAAGTCAATTTCTGCTGAACTGCTCATGATTTAGGACAGAGAATAATGTGCAAAGAAGCAGGATATTTTTATTTTTTTATCAGTTCAGCACTGCCATTTCAATGTCATAATTTTTTTATACAGCCACTGGTTTTTTGAAACTCACCTATTGCCCATTCCATCCCTCACCTTCACTTTACAATATATTTCTGAGAGTTTATACATTTAATAATATTGTAATAAAAGTATAAAGTTTAATATACTTCAATCAAAAGAGCCACATCAGAATCGCAATATCAAGAAATCTGTGGAATCAGAAGTCTTACATTGAAATGCTCAGTTTGAAAAACTTTCATTCACATGTAGACAATTGACAATAAAAATATGTTAAATACTATGATAATAATAATGCATTTTCCTGCAAAATATGTTATCCAAATATTTTTTCTGATGACAAAGAATACAAACTCACATACAAAATGTTCTCATGTCATTTAGAATTTTCCTAACTCGAGTTTGGTAATGTGAAGAAAGATTTGACCAACTAATATTTCTCAATCACCATACTTATGCTTTACAGCCTAAAAATATTTTAACTTAAAGAATCAATAATAAGTCAAAATGTTGCATAGTAAAAAAAGGTATTATCTGGCGAGAAGCAGATGAAAAATTTTTTTAAATGGGGATAAAAATCTTTGGTTGATACAAAAGAACAATTATACTAAATATCCTTTGTCTTTCGCTATCCCCCATCTATTCTTTATCTTTTTTTGTCTGTGTCCCAGGAGGTCGAACCTTGCTGACTGCATCATCTGGACTTTCTTGTCACCTGGATTCTATTTGGATACAGCCAATGGGAGACGATGGAAAGGGAAGCTGAAGTCTCTTTTCCTGTGCTTTGACAGTGTCAGTCTCCTCCTATGTTCTTCTACTACCACAGCTTTAGCCAGTCAGCCTCACTTCATGGCTCTCATTGTGACTAAACTACCACGACACCATTTCCTTCCCTTGTTCTTTTGGTCCTTTGAGTGAAAACAATTCCCTATTATTGCTAGTGTCTAGGTGCCTCCACTTTTCTAAACCTGCCAACACATCTGAAAGTAATCTCTCCATTTGGGTTCCTTAATTTGAGCCATCAGGGATGAATTCTATCTCCTGCTGCTCTTTTAGATACCTTGAGAAGAGGTCGTCACCAAAATCTGGTGCAGGTGTACTTCGTTTTATCGTGCTTCCCTTTATTGTGCTTCACAGATGTTACTCTCTTTCCAAATTGAAAACAAGACCTGACACCAACAAAAAGATTAGGATTTTCTTTATTGTGACACACCTCTCTGCTTTATTGCGGTGGTCTGGAACCGAACCTGCAATATCTCCAACATATGTCTATATATAGATAAAACAGTTCAGTAGTCTGCTTCAAACTAGCATTAAAGAAAAGACTCAGGCAAGATGTTTTTCCCCAGATGTATCTATCTCTCCACATTCAGCTCACCCTCTGGCCCCGAATTTACAGAAGACAGATAAAGGGAAACTTAACATTACATTCTGATTTGCTCACCTAAAGCTACAGGGTAGGAAGTACCATTCCATCTAGGCAGAGGATAGTGTAAAATTAGAATATCCTTCATGCCAAACCTCTTGAGAATCTAGGCATGGCACAGAAGGTACAGAAGAGAAAGGAGTACTATAGTTTATAGTTTAGTACTATAGCTTCCAACATTCTTTTTTATCATTCATAGTATTTAATTTAAATATTGCATAACTAGGAAATCAAATCTTAGCCATATGAATGGAGAAGACAAACCTAGGAGGATAAAGAAACACTGAAAAAAATAGCTCTATCATAAAAAGTAAATAACATTTGGAGAGTAGGTATAGAGAGCAATCTTGTTCTAATGCAATTATTCCAAATTTTGTCTAAAAAATTCCTATAAAGCAATTTTCTTTTAACCAAAACCTATTTTTTCATTGACTTATATTACAAAACCAAAGATATGTTCCCCACAGGAAATATTTTAGCCCTGAGTCTAAATAAAACTCACATTTAACAATGCAACAAACCCCTCTAAAGTCAATTATCTAAAGTAAAATTTTAGTTTTCTGACAAAACAATAATCACACTCAAAATAATTCAAAAAATATAAATAAAGTCTCCAGAACAACACTCCCCTAAGTATAGATCCACATAAAAGCAAAATTACCTAGAGGGACTTCAATATAAGGCAGCCTCTTATCTTGAGATTTATAGGAAGAAATATATATTTGGGCTTCTCCCATTCTTCGTACAGATTGGAGAGCTGGACCCAGACAACCAGAGGCTCCTCACCCCCTCCCCATTCTTGGAATGTAAGTTCAGCCCACTGTTCGCACAGTGGGGACCATTTTCAAGGATGCAATTTTGAGAGCAATATGTTGTTGAGATAGTCTGGACTATGTAGGTGACCGAATCCTGTTAAGGTCTCTACATAAATAAGGTTCTGGCGGGCAGAGGCTGAGATCTACCTATATTGCCATACCCAAGACAACCCTTGAAGGTAGGTTACTTCCCTTGCTTTTTAAACCTGCCACCTACCAATCTGGAGTGGTCCATCACTTTGCTTTATTCAGTCTCTCCTTGTATATGGAGGCCAGTTTGCAACAATTCCCTAAAGATTATGAGCAATAAAGATGAAAGGGAGCATTTGTGGTTATTCAGAACGAGCCCTTCCTATCACAACTAAGTTTATGTTTGAAGCAATTTTGGGAAAGCTCCCTAAGCACTGGGGGCTTGCTGTCAGAGGAACCAAACACGTGATTTAAAAGTTAGAAATTTCAGCCCCACTCCTCACAGTCTCCCCCATCCATCACACCCTCCTCCTCATGTGGGGTATAGTTTGAAGGGCCCTAGAAAGGTGCCACTCTAAACTTGCCTACACTGCTGTCGGCATTTCATTCCTGGTGACTGATTTCCTCTGAGTTAAATGCCTCCTTCTCCCAGAGTCTTCTTTTAAACTAGAAATATCCTTCAAAAGGATAATTTGTTTTACTTTAGGAGCTATGTTCTCCAAATTATAATCTTCGGGCCATCTACATTAGAATCACCAGGGAACCTTAAAAAAAATTGTACATTCTTACCTCCACCCTAAACTTTCTGAATCAGTATCCCAGAGATTTGCCTGGGATCTGAATCTTAACAAGCTCCCAGGGGCACATTAACATTTAAAAACCACTGCTTGGTGTGTATGAGATTATCGAATCTATCTTTTCCCTCACCACTGTTCCAGAAAGTGGAAGGATATGACCCAATCCTGTGTATATTTTGTGTTTTGGGTACATAAAGTTCTTTACGTCCCAAGATGCTAGAGCCCTACGAGGATACAATCACAATATCCTCCAGCTACAGGAGACTCACAGTTTGTAAAGCATGTTTTTATTCACTCCCTTTTTAAATCTGCACAGCAGTCCCATTAAGATTATTTTTATACCAATTTTCTACATGGAAAAAAATGGATTTTCAGAGAAATTAAATATCTTTCTCAGGGTTACACAGAATTGAGATTCAAAGCCACATCTTCTAATGCTAATTCTCATGGTGAGTCTGGAAAAGTTAAATAGTCCTTAAAACGGGAAGAAAAAAAAAAAGTGAGTAAATGGGACTTAAACTGAAATCTCAAATAATCAAAAGATGAGAGCACAGAATAGGATAGAAAAATTCTTATGTTGGACACTAACAATTCAAAGTAAAGTGTCCTCATTCTCCATAGCACAGTCAGATTGTAGTACCACAAAAACACTTGACTTTAATCAAAGGCCAACAGAACACTGGTTGCTCTCAGTCATTTGATTTTACACTAAGCTCTAAGGATCTGTTTTCAGTCTAATGTGGAATTTTATATGTTCTGCAGTGGACAGAGCACAATGAAACAGGATATATTTTGGCTCTAAAAAAGTAATCTTTCCAATCTAATTTTTATTAAGCAAAATTTTCAGCATTCACAGAGAGAGTAATATAATGATCCCACATGTATCTATCACCAGCTCCAAATTATCAAGATTCTGTCATTCTTGGAAAAAAAAAGTTTTAACAAAACCACCATTGTACATCGTATAACAATGTATAAATTCAGAATTCTCCAATGCAAATCTCAAAATATTTCCTAAATCAAGAAGCAAATATATATATTAACAAATAAATTTATACACACACTTACATACACATTTTTAAGGGGAATGAATTGTTTCCCTGGTGGTGATGCATGCAAAATGCCTGCTTATGGCTCAGAAATGTGTGCGTTTTCACAATCTGTTTGATGGCAGGCACTAATGGTCAGAAAAAAAATAAAATTTAGTCCTTACAGTCTGTCCTGTCTTTAAGCAAAATGTGTGCCATTTACTTGGGAGCTATATAACAGATGTGGATTTAAAAGGAAGAGACCAGTTATAAAGCACTAGGGTAAGCTGTGCAGATGTCCTTGTTTTTAATGTGTTACTATACGGGTCCAATTTATCTCACTGCAAGTGATCTAGGACTTCATGGAACAGCTCCAGATTATAGATTGCCAACACCCTTTAAAGTCTTTATGTTATATAAAGAAAAAGCATTCTTAACCTGATCATTACGGCACACAGGGTGGTGTCCTGGACACATTAAACCTGATATATAAGATGGAAGGAGGAAAATGTTTGAGGGGACCTCTATGCAAGAAAATATAATACAAAGGCATATGTGGACAGGCCTTAGCCCTTTATGGGAAGGCAATTTCTAAGATCTTGTGGAAAAGAACATTAGGTAGTTCATCATGCCAGAAGCCTGAAACAGCTTCATTATCACGAGGATGAAAGAGTATTCTTTTTGCTTTCCCAGAGTTGTAGCTTTCTATAGACCTCGTCACTAGCCCATATTAAGTGATTGGTTTGTGCCAAGCACTCTACTAGATCCTTTACAATTAATTTTATTTTACTTAATTTATACAACCCTTTGAGATAAGTATTTTAGCAATGATGAAGCTAAGATTCAGATGTAAGCAACTTACGTTAGAAAGTGGCCGATCCAGGATCTGCACTTGGTTCTTTCTGATTCCAAAGTCTTTTCTGGAACTCTCATAAAAAAATGGAAGTCAGTGTCATTGATGTAACTCTTTTTAGGACAATCTAGCAATATGTATCCCCTGGCTCAATCCCTGTTTTAGAAATTTAAGCTGTGAGAACAACTGAACAAGTTTCTAAACAGTACCCACGAAAAGATTCGTAGCAGTGTTGTTTACAATATGAAAAGCTAGCAACCAACGTGTCCACTGAAACTGAAAAATTAATTTTGATAAATCTATATACTGAAATATTATATTGCTCTTTAAAAAATTCAAGATAAGGTACATAACAATACATAATCTCTATTCATTTTGAGGTAAAAAGCACATTATAGAAGAATTAGAATTATGCATGTGTATGTGTATATGTGTGTGGTGTGTGTGTGTTTGGATGTATACAGGTATTGAAAGATCAGGGAAGATACACAGCAAACTAACTAACAGTTCCAGTCTCTTCAAATTACTGAAATTGTTAAACAACTATAGTATCAGATAAAAAGGATACAATTTTCATTTGAAATGCTAAGTCCCTGCTCTTTTCCCCTCAAAAGTTAAAGTCCTGATGCAATCCTGCTCAGCTTTTGACAATGATATCAGAGATATTTTGTGGGACAGGAAGAGTTTCTCTTTATTCGGATGTCATCTAATTTGCAAAATTTCCCCTGACCACTGGAGGCAGAAATAGATGGTCCCTCTCTGGGCAACCAGGACATTCTGAGTACATTCTTTATTATAATAGTTAGTTATCTCACTACTGTAAACATTTGGGTTACACATCAGTCATCCTCACTTAACTCTGAGATCCTCAAGAGCAGGAATCACACTTTTTTTATCTGGTACATGGCATATATTTAATATATATTCAATGAATAAATGAATGAGTGAATGAATGGAAAGAAGAAAGGAAGGGAGGGAGGGACGGAGGAAGAGAGAAATGGATAGTAGATGATGCTTAACTTCAAAAAGCTGGTGATATATTCAAAGCCCATACCACTGAATCATAGTAGCCCATTATGAATCAATTAATCAAAGCCAGATCTAAAGGTGCTGCTGGGTCATGAAAAGAACATGGGCTTTGGGGTTAAACATTAGATAGAGATCCTGGATTTTTCATTTTGAAGTTTTGTGAGAAAGTCTTTTTACCTCTGAGACTTAGATTCACCATCTACAAAATGGCAAGGATAATATCGATACTTTAGGTTTGCTGTAAAGACAAAATTAGATAAAATACGAATAATGCCAACACATTGTAGATATTCAATAAATATTTGCTGTCATTATTATTACACAGCATGTTAAGTGAAGAATATTTGTGCTAAGAGCGGCTCATAAAAGCACGAGGGTATAAAATTAAGGACTGTGCTTAACCTGCTGATGTTCACTTCAGATCTAACATTGATCAGTTTCTGTAACAGTAATGTCCCCAAATCCTTCAGATGGCCACATAGATCTCCTAGGTAATCTATCCTGTGGGGTATCTACTAGACTACTTCGACTCTTGGGCAAGGAAGAATGGCATGATTGTAAAGTGTCTTCCAAAACTGAAAGTTGAAGTTTTTGGTGACCTCTTGGTTTCATGTATTAAAAAAAAATTCTAATTTATACACAAAGAAAGCAACAAATGAAGACATTAGGGGCTCAGATCCATTGTTAGTGGGAGTAGAACCCTGAACAGGCTTTCCTGGGCAAGAGAAGGGGACAAATTGACAATATCTATCAATGTGTATGTAAAGTGTGCATTATCTTTTGCTTCAGCAGTTGTTCATGTAAAAATTTATTCTATAAAAATACCTGCAAAAATGTGCAACTCTATGTGAACAGTATGAAACACTGTTTGCAGAAGTGGAAAATCAGCAACAACCCAAATCAATAAGGAAATGGTTAAATAAATTATGATACATCCCTCCAGTGGTATATACTGCAGCTGTTAAAATGAAATTGATCTATGTATACTTTCATGACAAAAATATGTCAGATGTATGAATAAGTGAAAAAAGAAAATTGCAGGACAATATGAGCCCAATTTTATAAAAAATAGTAATAGTAATTTTTGTATATCCATAGAAAAAAACCTGAGAAAATGTATTCAAAATTATCCTATCTTAGGATGACATAGAGACTTTCACTTTCTACTATATTCAGTACCTTGTCATTTACATATTATAAATGAACAAATGTTATTTTGGTAATTAAAAACAAAAACTGTTATATTTTTAAATCTACGTTATTTTTTGGGAAGGAAGGTAAAATATGGGATAATGCATGACTTTGTTAAGGTCTTAAACTATCTTTTTTGATGATTCTAGTCCCTAAGGCCTTTTGACCTTTAGCCAAAGAATTGGTTGTGCCCTATAACTCTGTAAGCTCACCAGATAGGTCTGACCAGTGGTAAATGGGATAGGGAAATACCTGAAATGGTCTGTCTTTCTTTTTTTTTCCAAAATGAACAAAAGCTTAGTATACAACCTGGCTGTGAAATATGTAACTGGAAAAAGTATTGCCCCTTGGTTAAAGAAGTGACCTCCAATGGGCAATAATTCCTCTAGATTGAACGTTTTGTTAAAATTGGCCAAAGAAACTTAAAGAGGTTATTTCCTTGATCTTCAGGCCATTCATTTTCTACTGTAAGCATCCCACAGTGTAATGTGTATACCCTACATATAGAAGATTAATAACATTTCTCCAGTGCTTTTCCCCTGAACTTCTCTATACAAGTGGTATTTGTAGAAATGGTTTGATCAGAATCATTTTTGAACCTCAGCATTTAAGCATTCCTAGCTGTTCTTCCCTCTTATTTCCACCACTGTTGCATATTCTTTCTTTTAAAATAATCACCCTTACTTATAATTAAAAAAAATGTAAATAAAAAATATTTCCCACCTACCAAGTTGGCAAAGATTGCAGAAAAGGACAAAATCCAGGGTTAGTGGGGGCATGCTCAGGCACTGTTTGGTGATGTAAATTAGTATACTTCTTCCAAGAGATAGTTTGACCTTGTGCATCAAAATGGAAAGTGTGAATCTCTTTGACCCAGCCATCTCACATAGAATTGAAAAGATGTATGCTTAGTGAAAAACTAGATACAACTTGTCCTGTCATTATTAAAGAATAGTTTTACGAACTGCAATATTTAGACAATAGATTTTAGTTTTGAGATATTTAACAGATAAAAGGATACTGTATTGGGTGAAATGGTGTCCCCCACAAATCCATGTCTACCTGAAACCTCACAATGTGACCTTATTTGGGAAAAGGGTATATGCAGATGTAATTAAAAGTCTCAAGATGAAATCATCCTGGGTTTAGGGTGGTCTCTCAATCCAATGATTGATATTCTTTTAGAAAAGGAGAGGACAGTGAGACTCACAGACACGCACAGGAAAGAAGGCCATGTGGCCGCAGAGGTAAGAATTTGAGTGATGCAGTTCTAAGCCAAAGAACTCCAAGGATTGCCAGCAACCATGAGATGCTAAAAAGGAGGCATGAAATAGATTCTCCCTCAAAGCCTCCAGGAGAAACTAGCTTTGTTCACACCTTGATTTCAGACTTCTTGTCTCTTAAACGAAAAAAATAAATTTATATTATTTTAAGTCACTTCATTTGTGATAATTTGTTATGACAGTCATAGGAAACTAGTACAAATATGTCTGGGATTTGCTTTAACATGAACCAGTGTTAAGGGGGAATGGGGAACAGTCAGAGGAGGTATAGATAAGACAAAATTAGATAATAGTGGTACATGGAGAATGTTATACAACATTTTGAATGCTTTTCTATATATTTGAAATTTTCCATAACAAAAAGTGAAAAAGAAATACTATGTAGATTTAAATTTATTGACATGGAAAACTATCCATGAGCATCTTATTGGAGAGCATAAAACAGATTACTAAACTTGTTGGTATCTTATGACATCCTAAAGAGAGATTCCTGAAGGATGTTCATCAAAATGCAATGCCTAGTCATTTCTGGATAGTGTGATTTGAGTTTATTTCTTCTCCCTGTGGTTTATATTGTTGGAATTTTTTACAAGAAACATGATTGATTTTCATTTTAAAAATTAAGCTGTTTTCAACAATAGTAATAATAATAATTAATAATATCTCCTTCAAATTACACCATAATGAAATTTCCTTCTTTACTCCCAATGTGCTTGTGATAAGTCTAACATTCCCATTCCCAGAATTTTGGATCAGAATTCCAAATTAAGCCCAAGGTTTGCCAAAAGTAAAAGTGGTATCATTGTCAGCAGTCACCTTCGACATTTCCTTCTCGCTATTAGCAAGAAACTTTAGGAAATTCGATCCCCACTCTAACATCATCAGATACTGATATGATGGGTAGGACATATGCCCAGCCTCTGGCTATGACAGGGATATCTCAAGACCAGTGTTCTCTCCCCGTGTATCAAGAGGGTCATCCTTTAATATAGTGACATTCAAGTTATGCTAGAGGAAGGAATAAAATTCAGGAGTTGGTTATTACCCTCTAAGCTCTCTCTACTTCAGCCAGCTTTTGGAATGCAAAGGAACAACCAAAGAGCGTTCATATTCCAATGGGTAAAAGAGATAACTCTAGCATAGGGAGCAAATGTACAACATACTTGCTCCCCACTCCCAGGTCTGTGACAGCCATCCCTAACTGACCATGGCACTCTTTCAAACTGGAGACTGGACGACAATCCAATAGGGATCTGTACCCTATAGAGTTGGTTCACAAAATGAAAATTGTTTGCTGTCCCTAAGTCCTATTCAAGAACAAATTCTGACCAAAGCCAGAAGGAGCAGTTTGTTGGAAAAATAGCAAAGTAGAAGTGAAGGGAATCTTAGAAAAAGAATGATAATAGGCATATGTTTTATTTAGCATCTACTAAGCATCTACTATGTGCCAGCCAGCTCTGGAATCATAGAGAAAACTAAGACATGGCCTCTGCCTTTGAGGAGTTTATAAGAAGAAAAAGCAAATTGCTGTAGAAATTAGTAAAGCAGATTTCAGAAAGACCAGAAAACAAGATACACAAGATTCTGTTAAGGGCTCCTTCTCCTCAGCACTGCTATACCCAACAAAGGTAGATTCAGAGTTTAGATATCCCAGAGCCACAAACCACGGGCTGCACCAAATAAACAAGCAAGTTCTTTGCTGTACCCAGAAAATGCAAGAAATGCAAGGAATCTTTCATCACAAGGAAAAAAATGTAACTATGTATGGTGGTGGATATTAACTAGACTTACTGTGGCGATCATTTTGCAATGTATACAAATACAGAATCATTATGTCATATACCTAAAACTAATATAACGTTGTATGTAAATTATATTTAAATTAAAAAGTACTTTCCTTTGAAAATTAAAAAAAATTACAGAAACGCAGGGAATTCAAAACTGCTGACTATACTGATTATAGAAATATTCAGTGCTATCATTTGTTGAGCAAATATTAAGTACTATTTATGACCACTCCGCAAGGTAAATATTATTATCCTTATTTTACTCGTGAAGAAATTAAAGTTCTGAGAGCTGAAATAACATAACCAGGAAATAGCCTTTAAGGGGTGAAAAAGAGATATTAACTTAGATCTCTCTGAATCCATGTGCTTTACACCATGCCACAACCTCTCTGAAAAAGGAAAAAATATGTCTGTGAGTTTATGTGAACAGGTACGTGTGTGTGTGTGTGTGTGTGTGTGTGTGTGTGTGTGTGTGTGTGTATGCATGGGAATATACTCAGCAAAGGCCAAAAACCATACAATTACTGGAGAGGATAGCTGCATCTGTATGAATGGCCAGAATTAAACAGTAACATACGCCATTATCACACTGACTGCAGACATATAAATTGAAGAAAGTGACTTCTAATCATAGGCAATACTCTCCAAAGCATTTGAGTCAATGGACTCAAAGCATAAAATTTCTCATCGTATACCTTCGCCAGTGCTTACACAGCAACCAAGAACCCACTCCTACTATTTGAAGATGCCAGTTTCTAAAGAAAGAAAGCAGGCGGTATGTAAAATCATTTCAACAGAATGGCAGCAGGAATATTTTTACCACCTTGGTCTTGGTTTTGCCACCAATTTTTTCTGTTATTGTCGGGCTGAGGAACTGGAAGTCAAAGTAGAAAAGACAGAAAATCAAAAACAGAAACAAAAACCAAGAGGAATAAAACAGAACTGGCAGACTTTGGAGTAAGGTGAGAAGAGAGGCAAAAGACTCCCTTTATCAGTCCAAAGGTCTCTAATGGGGGGTGGGAGGGAACTAGGAAAACAGACCACTTTGATTCAAAGACACTGCAAAATGAAAAAGAAAAATTCTTTGCATCAAATAAGAGCTTTCTTCCCAGAATAAATTCCTCAGATTAGTTAATCACCCAAAATGAAAATGCATGGTTTTATATTCCGGTTTTTTGTATTGCCAAGATGTTTCATGTCGAAGCCAAAGATTAAACATCCTTATATTTTTGTTGTGATTTTACTGCCAAATGCAAATATCTAAGTGTAAGTAAGTCATTACTCTCCCGCTGTTGTGGTCTGATTAATTCTCACAATATTAGCTAGCAATTCATTTTATCCCTTGGCGTCACAAGTCCAGTTGAAAGAGATAAGTGGCTGATAAAAGATCTCTGAGAACAGTTATAAATGATTCACTTTAAAAGAATAATAAAGCAGCCACTGGATAAGCGCAGCTGAGTAAACCTTTCATACATTGCACAAAACTAATTTAGTTTAAAAAACTTCAGCAAATTATAGTCAATAATCTTCACTGTCACCCTGCTGCTCACAAAACTTTTGAGAAGAAACTTACTGCTGAAATGCAAATATTTAATTAGATTTTAATGGTGAGGTTTATTTTTCCTAAATCTGGTCATCTGTCTCAATTACATTCTCCATTTTTTACAGTTAACCAGGAATTGTCATCCCCATGGGCTTTGGGGGATGTTTTCTCTTTCCTAATTCCTATTTAGCATTGCTTTTTCACAAGTGCAATTCTTGTGGAAAAAGGTTGGTTTGTTCTCTTCTCTTTTGGAATGGGCAAAAAAGAAAAAAGTGCATGTTCTGAGTAATGCTTTTAAAGCTAATTGTCCTTCTGTCCAGTAACAGGGAAGCTTCAGTAGATAAACAATAGCTTTTTCCTACCTCACCGTCCAAGGCAATTAATATACACTTTTATTTAATAAGGCCCAATTAAAGCAGTTCTGTATATACTTGAAAATTCTAAAGCTATTTTTCTTCCATAAGTATTCTGTAGTTTAGATTTTACATTAATTTGCAGAAATTAGTGAAATGTGGCTGTTCAACCTCCTTCTAACAAAACCAATATTAAAACGGGTTATAAAATTCTTAAGATTTGGTCCAGTATGTGGGGTGAGGAGGGGGGCGTGAAGGATGAACTATGTTTCTGAGCTTCTCTTCTCTGTTCCAACTATCAAGCTAGTTATCCTGCTTCAGACCCGCACTTGGACACTGGACTTTGTGACACTGGTTCTGGAACTTTGACCACCTTTCTCCTTTGTCAGCTGCTGTTAGACTCCGCCAGCAGGGGGCACTAAAAAACTGGAGGTCTGGAGGAGAAAGGGTCTCGTTTGCAGTTTCTGTGAGCCTCACCCCAGCAGTGCTTCTTCACCCAGCAGCAGCAGTTGATTCCAGTCTGCGTTTTCTCCAATACTGACAGAAACAACCTCATCTCGTGCTCAGAGATACCAGCACCAGCCAGCAGCAGCACATCTTCCTCTAAAATCAGGTTCCAGCCTCAGGAGGCCCTTCAAAGTCTCTAGATTTGATAATTCCATTATTTTTCCTTTGTTCCCTTAACCCAATGGTGGGTAACTGCATCCTGCAGTTGCTACCTCTGTAATACCTTAATGTTCACTTTTTGCATTTTCAGTTTATACAGTTTTTCATATTGAATTCTGCAAATTAATTTGTGTCATTTCAGCCTCCTGACTGGACCATGGCTGATAAACCATATTTGTTTTCAAATCAGCTAGACCTGGGTTGAAATTCCAGCCCTACCACTTACCAGCTATGTAACCTTGGCAAATCTCTTAAAATTGTTGAGCTTTCCTTTCTCTTTATACAAAATGTGTATAATATCCTAGAGTTGTCAGGATTAATGAGACAATCTGTGTCAAGTAACTCATACATGATAAGGGCTAAAAGAGCCCTTAATGAATTCCTTTCCCCTTCACCTTCTATAGGTTTGAGTTCTCTCATTTATAGCAGAGTTTTATGCTCTCTCCTTACTGAGAATAAATTCATCCTTTATTCTTCTTGACAACTTAAATTATGCCAATTGTAGTTCTAAAATCAGCCCTGTTAGCTCCTCCATGATGCCTTAATTCCAGGTGCAGTCATCACAATAATTCCTTCCATCTGTCAATATGTTTTTATGTTAACTGTATTCTTTTCAGGCATCTTATCTTTACTTCTAGTTATTTTGCCAATGCTCATGACATTTTTCTTTAAGACATTCCCGTAACTCTTATTCTCTCCCTGTGGTTTCTGGAGCTGTCCTTTTCCCTCTGTCTCACTCTCCCACACAGCCTCACCTTCACCCCTTACTCCCCACATTCTTACTCTTGCTCCTTGGAAATTTCACATATTGGTAAAATAATTGCATATCAGACCATACACATCTTTTATATACATGAAATTTCTCTTTGCCCATTCACTTTTTCTTTGTGAAGCTTTTAGAATATGATTCATAATAGGCTCCTGATAAATATCCACTGAGTGGAAACATTAATGAAATCTCCATTTATTCCGATCATCAGTCTTTTATGTTCCACCCTTTCCAAATGCCTTGGCTTTTACCTTTTGAAAGCTGCTATTTCCTCACTCTGAACAAGGAAGAATGAAGTTGGGTCATATTCCCCTTTCTGTTCTACTCTCTCCATTAATATTATAATACAAAAACAAAACTTCAAAGACACAAAGAGATATAAGATATTCAAAGATCTAAGGCAGTATGCTTATGTCTAATCTTCTTTCACTTGAAAAACACTCTACTTTCAATTTTTTTTGTATGATCTATTGTTTGATAAGTCACTTAGGCATAGTCTCTGCATGAACAAGCCATATTAGGTTATTGATATCCAATTAGAGCTTCTGTAGCTGTGTGCATGAGTGTGCACCTATAAAATATTTGGTGAATTATACTCATTTTTTTAAAAAAAAAGCACAATTTATTTATTTATATCTACCTTATTACCACCAAGGTTATAAGGTAGGCAGACACTGTTACAAATGGTCACTCTTTCTATATGAATATTTTTTTAATTGCTCAGTGTGACTGGTCTCTTTTCCTTTGGTTAGGTCATAGTTTCACAGTTTAATATGTCTACATTAATATTCTTACAAAAATGTTATGGCATCTTTATTTTCTAGAGTTTCAGTCTCAGTCTCTCTTTCTAAAATGGAATCCTCATATCATGGATTTATCACTTGTTTTTTTCCACAGAACTGTTTTTAAACCTCTGGCAATGAATTCACCCAGACACTTAATGAATTAAGTGTTGACCTTAATTGTTTCAATACTTGACTGAGACATGTGTAATCGTCTTCCTTCTCCACCATTTTTACAGAAGATAGAACTAAGGCTCAATTTATAAAGTAAGGATGGCAAAACTGGGAAGTTTAGATTCCTTGAATCTTAAGCCAATGTCTTTCTCTTCATTTTCATAGTGTTACTTTTTTGGAAGCCCCTGTGGCTTCTTTCAAATCTTGAATATCTGGAGGGGACTATTTTATTATTTCTAACCTCTTTTCATTCCACTTTGATGTATAATTGTTCTGTTTTTCCTTCTACCTGATGTATACATAAAATCTGACTGTATCCATGACTCCTCAGCACCACGCTGCCCTACCACCACTGCTACAAGTAGCCTTGAGAGGCAACTCAAGTGAAAGGAAGAAAACTAAAATGTTAAAAACATTTCCAAGTGTTGGGCTTTCGGTTTCAAGACAGTGGACTGAACACATTTCCCCTTACGAATCAAGAGAATAAATGCTTTAAAAATAAACATAGTATGAGTGTATAAAAGATGCTTGAAAACAAGAAAGGAAACTTACAATGGACCAGGAAAATGTAGGAAATCTCTGAAATATATAAAGCATCTGGGAAGCTACAGAGAAATTCTGTATACCCATTACGATACTTCATTAAATACCTCACGACTAAGTCACAGCACACTCCTTCATATTACTTGAGAAAGAACTTAATATTTCTATATTGTTTTATTTAATGCTCAAAATAACTCTAGAAATTTGACGTTATCATCTCTACTTTTCAAATAAAAAACATGAATTCCAGAAAAGTAACCTAAGACCTCATAGTTAATAAGTGACAGACGAAAGATGGGAACGAATGTTTCTGGTTCTGAAGCCTTAGCAATTTACATTACACCAAGATGTCTCCTCACATAATAGAAAAAGCACTTATTACATACTACCATATGACAGGCATGGGACCAGATACAAAATTATTAATAACACTGCATTGTGTAGATAGTTTGTTTTTCCAAAAAATTTTTAAGGAAGAATTTGAGTAAGACAAAATAGCTAGTCCCATTTACAAGGATGTAAAAGGCACATCATTTGCTGAGGGTCACAGAAGCCACAAGCTCCATTCAAGAAAGGAAATCATCTCATCACCAGTTGATGGTCACTGTCCACAGTTTCTCTTCTAGTCCCAACTGGGACCCAGAGTTTACATTTGTGAGATGACCAGTCAGAGATTAGAATGGCAGGCTATGGCTCTGAGCTGAAAATAGATCAAATCTGTGGCTTCATTCTTATTAGCACATGCCCTAACACTCTGGGTGGCCTTAGACATAAGCTACATTTTATTTCATTGAAGGCTTAAAATCACCAGTGAAGGAACTGTGACAAGTTCCACAGGAAAAGGAAACCAAGAGGCACAAATGCCAGTCATTCTCCCACCCCATGGAATCTTAGCAACCTCCACAGAGGTTGGCTGTATGTGCATCAGTCACCAGTTTAGAGCTCAGAAATCTCACAGATGGATCTTGAAGAGCTCCTGGGAGATTTCAATCAGCAATTTTTGATCCCTACTGTGATTCATCCCGTGGGCTTGACTTTCTGCGATAGCAACAGATTCTTATTTTAAGGTACTCTCCACAGAGAGAGAGAGCTTAACAACATGGAGAAAAGAAGAAATGAACTAATATTTATTAAGGGCCTACTATGTACTGGACCCAGTGTGAAGTGCTTTAACTACGTTATCTCATATAATTTGCACAAAAACTCTATAAGGTAAAATGTCTCATTTTGACAGGGGTTAAAACTGAAGATGTGCGAGATTAAGAAACCTGCTTGAGTTCATGCAGTTAGGAAGGTAATGGACTTAATATTCAAACTTGGGTCTATATGACAATGAAATTAATGCTCTTCTTATTAAGTTACCTTCTATAAAATAAGAAAGCCGTGGAAGTCTTCTATACAACAGCCCATCCTGTATCTCCAAGGACTTCTATGTAAAAGAAAATACCATTAAGTAACTATCCTTATTGTTATGCTAACTTATGCTTGGAAGTAATTGGATATAAAATATTATTTGCCCTTTTTTGGGAAAGTCTGTCTAAATACAGAAAATATTGTACCATTACCTAGTAAATTGTTTTTTACAGACCATAGTTTATCATCCGCAGATACTGTCAGGGCCTGATGTTTGAGTCATTATGCTTATGGGATTTAATTTTTAATGATGCAAAAATTATGCACAATATACCATCATTTCTCTCCCAAACCCAGAATCTGATAGCTAATAATCGCTCCTTACTTAGTTTGCTAACGCTCCGTGATATTAATTAGAATGCAACTGAAATCAGAAAAGTGACTCTCTGGAAATGGCCTTTATGGGTTCTGTGCTCATTTTCTTCTAATAACTTCAAGATTAAAGTATTTGGGTATACACATCAACAATTTTTTTTCCCAGACGAACTCTTCTACACTTAAAATATACGATCTGGAAAGGCTAGTTGGTGACCTTTCCACTTCATACAATGCAAAGGACTCTGTAGTTATGTTAGTTAGAGTAATACTAGCTAGTTTAATTTTGTAACAAACCACAAAACTAAAATATTTTTAATATTGAAGAATTGTACAATAAAAATATATAAAATTTTATTTTAATATTAGAGAATATTTGTCCTGAAACAAATTGCAACTCCCATCTCCCACTTGCAGGTGGCTCTTCTCTTCCATGTATTGTGGACAACAGTGCCACCCTTGGACCCAGCAAGTGTGGCTTGACCTGGGTCTCAAGCTTACAAAGCACAGCTCGACAATCCTTCTCCAGCCATACCTCATCCCATGTGCTAAGATGTTCGTATGGCGAAAAAGACCTGCCCACCGGAGACCTGCCCACCGCAGCTTTTCTAGACTACCTCTGGATTCCAGAGGTCCTAAGAACCCCCTGCCTAAATTCCCACCAGACTGCTACTAGAACCAGTATTGTTTTCTTCTCTCGATCTGTTCTACAGAGTACAGACTGCACTGCACTGCCAGGATGCATAGTCCTAAGCCTGAGGGGTGAATAGAGAAAAAGGGTAACTATTTGTGGAGCTTGAAGGTGGAGCTTGGACATATAGCCTGGGATGTATTCTGTATTCATGGGTGCTTCTGAGGCCTCTTACAATGCAGGCATACATGAGGCTCGGAAGAGAAGAGGATGGGCTGCGGTCTAGAGACTGGGCTTGCTCTTCCTGTGTTCACACATTCTAAAATGGAGTTCCACAGAGTCCAAGAAGTTTAAATGTGAGCCCAGTCTTCCATATCATTATAAAGGCATATTTATAAAATAAGATGATAGGACATATTTAATAGTTTGCTAGCTTGATTTACAATTTTAAATATTTAGACATACGGTATCTCGGCTTCTATTTGTACCTATTTGTCCTGAGCTTCATAAATACTTGAGAAAGCCTGCCAGACCAGAGAGAGGGACAAGAATAGAGGGGGTAATTTATTCTCTCATAGCTCATCATCACTTTTTCTGTTCATAAATCACCAAAGAAAAAAATTCCATTCCTTAAATGTCTCCAACAAATGAATGACTTCTGAAAGGTAAAAATAATTTCATTTGCTGACTACATTTCAATATTCTCTTAGTGCAAGTAAACATTAAATTACCCACCACACATCCTCCACACAGAGTACGGGAAGAGGGCTGATGAAGCACACAGAAGAGCCTCCTAGAGCCCCTTTGTACTTGTGCATTCCATCGTGTTCTGTTCTAGGAGCATGGAACACCCATCTGGTCAGCAGTTGCTTCCGTGATAAACAGCTATGGTAGCTGCATTATCTCTGTGGCCTCAGAGCCCAGGTGATTAAGGGAGTGAATCTACGGATCTGAAATTATGTTTCCAAAGTTCATTTCTAAGGGTGCACTTTTGAGTAAAATTTTGAAAGGCAGCTTGGAGATGGGGAAGGCCATGAATTTTCAAATCAGGTGTAGAGTTGATGTTTAGCTCTGAGTCACATGGTATCGAAGCCTCTATTTGACTTGTGTCCTTACTCATGTACACTAACCTTTCTGAATCCCAAATTCCTCACCTGTAAAATAATACAACCTAGTTCACCAGGCTATTATCTAGGTCAAATAAGAAAAATGGGTATCAAATCTACCGGAATTTCTGGCTCCCAGCAAGTATACAACAAATGTTGGTGCTCGCTTTTTCTTTTTCCTTTTTCTCTTCTGAGGCTGACTCTTTGATTCTTACCCAGATTCTCTATCTTTGGCAAACAAATGGACTTTAATTTTTCAATCTGCATCTAATATCTGGTTCCTGAATATTTCCGTCCTCTGACTTCTTTCAGATTTCATCACTTTTTCCTTATTCTCTCTGTGAGAATTTCATATCCACTCTCCCATAAACAGTTGGCAAAGCAAAGGAGGAAGAATAAGAAATGGGAAGCAGGGTCACTCATCCTTCATCACTGCCATGTCGAATTGCCATCACAAGTTCCTAATGATCCCTCAGACCAATACAAATATCCACCCTCCTCAAATCTGGTACATGCTTGCTAATTCACATATGATAGGAGTGCTGTAAATTTTAGTCTTCCTATAATCAAGATAATTTGCATAACAATTACAGCTACCAGGAGACATTTGAGTCTGCAACATGCACCATTTGCAAATCCCTGCAATGGAGAATCACTTTTGCAGTTGATGGGAAGGAAAGGGTGGGGGAGTTGGTCATTTACCATAATGACTTTTTCATGATAAGCAGCGGGCATCTGTGATTATTTCCAAAGGCAGTGAATAGGTTCAAAGTCTTACATTATTGGACTCTAATTAGGAGTCTAGTTTGCATACATTTTAAATGTTAATCACTGTTCAGCTGGTGAACTCAGATAGGTCACCTACAACCTATTCTCTCTCCGGAAAGAACATAGCTTCTCTTCCTTTTTGTTGTGATGTAAAGTACTGTGGGACAGTGGAATAAGATCCTGTTTCTCAAGAGAAAATGGCAAAGAACAGGCGGAATTCAAAATGATAACTCAGAATCTTGGGATTTGCAAATCTCTCTATTCTTAGCTAAATTCTTTTAACACTCCTTCTTAGTCCCCAAAATGTGGAATCATATAGAATGCCTACAAATTCTATTGATTTTTAAGACTATTTGGGAAACCCTGCACATAATTCGAGGCACAGTGAGTGGCAAATACAGAAGCATAATCAAACATTTTGAGCCTAAAATTAGTCAGAGATGGATTTGATCAGGTCGCTGAGCAGGGAAGTCTAAACCTGATCCATCACCTTCTAGCAAAGCGAGAAAACCAGACTAATATAACAGCTGTAGTTTCTTGAATAAAATTTTCTATTATTATAAAATTATGTCCTTTCTATTTTTCTGATTCTAAATGCCTTTTCTTTTATAAAATTGGTTCTTAGTAGATGGTAGTCATGTGTTGTTTGTTTTTCAATACATTCTTAGTAAAATTTAAAAGTTGGTGAGTGTCCTAAATGTTGGGAAAAAAAGAAATCCCTAGTAGTTGGGTGAAATTCTCAAAACTAGGAAATGCTGAATTAGTGCACATCTTGTCCTGGTATTCATCAGTCATGAAACCATGCTGGCACAGGTCAGCTAAAGACCAGCATTCTGGCTTTGACTCTACTGTTCTGTGATCTTCCTTTTCTATCCAAGACAATGTTTAAAAGTCAGTATTTCTCCATTTCCTGCCTCTCTTTTTAATGAGAAAGGACAAACACTTGAAAACAAAAGTGTACACAAGGTACTTAAAGACAGAAATTATTTCCTCAAAGTGCTTTAATCATGCTGTTCAAAACCACTTCCTCTAGTGGACTAATCACATAAATCACAGTAAAAGGTTAAAAACAAAGTTCAATTGTACCAAATTGCCTGCAATGGTTTCTCAGAAATGGATTACTTTCTATTAAAAGATGAAGTCATTCTGATACCCACTGCTTTGATCAGGTGGTCTCTGGATTGTAATTTCACATCTCTTATCCAGAACATGTGCACGAATGTTTGGTTTGGAGGACTGCTTGATTAATTTCTGTCAACATTTGACTCAGACATGGGCAGAATTTCCATGAAATGTAATTATATACCATCAACACCAGGGGGCAGCAGCCAGGTTTTGTAAGAGGATAATGATGGTCACATGATCTAATTCCATTACTTCTGCCTTGATTGACTTTTAAATTATCATCTAAAAGGAGTTCATTTCTTTATTATTCAGGGTACTCAGACACTAAGCATTGTGAATGGAAAAATTCTTCAGAAATGTGATTTATTTTTTTAAATAAATAAGTTGATTAAGGAATATATTTCAATGAGTCTTAATAACTTCAGAATAATGGTGAAATAGAAAGAGTCCTGGACCTGGGAATCAGGAGACCAAAGGCTTATTTTTCCTTGGGTGTGGCAGCTCAGACAGGTTACCTAATTCCCCTGAGCCTCATTTTCTTTATCTGTAAAGTATATGTTTGGTCTGAAAAGATCCTTTTATCTCTGTTAAGCATTTGTTTTGTGCCAAATATTGTGCATAGTGTATCACAATTATCATCTCATTAATTTCTACAATAATTCTCTGAGATAAATACTGTCATTAGCCCCACTCCTGTCCAGACTCTTTTAGATGGTATCACTCTATTTTTCCCCAAACAAAATACACTTAAGCTACTTTGGATAAACACAATTATTCTTTTCCCAAAGCGCATCTACAGACGTAAGTTAAATAGTTTTGTTTTTCTGGTTTTCTTCTATTCTTGTGTTCCTTGTTGGTTAATCGATTGGTTTCCCCTCTCAGTGGCATTACAATTTGCCCTTTAGCTTCTCATAATTATGAGGAAAATTAGCTAGTACCTATTAAGCACCAATTAAGTGGCATATGCTTTCCAATTTTTTCTTTTATCCTAACAATAACCCACTGCCCCATTTTACAAGTAAGAATATAGTCTCAGAGATGTTAAATAAGTTGCCCAAGACCACAAAACTATGCTCTTTCTCTCTTGAGACTGGTCTAGCTTTCTTTCCCACTAAGCCCTATAGCCTGTGACTCAGCAATTCGAGAAAGCATGTTAACTTCTACATCCTTTCCTTCTATATAAGGATCACTCATTTCAGGGAAAGAAAATGTAAATTAGTTTACACAAATATTAAAATCAAAGCTGTTTAGATTTGATAAGAAGAAAGTTGATGTTTAAAAAAAAGAAAAGAGGTTAATGTTTTCTCACTCTGTCCCTTAGATTGTATATGACCAATAATCTGTTGTTTATCAAGAGGAAGACACGAAAGACAGTTGTTATTCTGTGAATAGCACAGCTAAGTTATCAAAATATGTTTTCAAAATCTTATTTAATCTGAATTGAAAAATAAGAAGTGTGTTTACAAAAATTTTCAGTTAGTGAACTATATACCATACTTGCGTGATTTTAAATAATGATTTCTTTCATTCTTTGTGGCTTTGAGCAATGAGCTTTTTCATCTATGATATATTTCAAATAGTACCCCAAATTTCAGCTAATTTATTACATTTTTATTACAAGTCAGGACATGGAGTTAAAACTATATAAATCAATCTATCCATTTGTCTTACATTCATCGTACAAATTCAAATCTGAATATGTTTCACATAGCTTAGTTTCACAACTGACTCTACTGGCAGAATTTCCTTATCTCTTTTGTATTTTTATTCCTTATATATCCCACAGACTCCTCTGTGACCAAGTATTCACCAATTCGCCAGGCTCTGAGTATCCTTTCCACTTCAGAATCTTTACTTATATTTCTAAAACTTGTTTCAGTGTTCCCATTTTGGAAAGAAAGTACATAAAGCAGAGTTTATTTAATTTCCTCTAAGCTCTCTCACTCAACAGGCAGGTAATATTCATACCATATGATTTAACAATCCTACTTCTGGGTATATATCAAAAGGAAGTGAAGACAGGATATCAAAAAGATAGCTGCATTCCCATGTTCATTGCAGCACAATAGCCACGATATGGAAACAACCTAAGTGTCCATCAACAGATGAATGGATAAAAGAAGACGTGATAATATGTAATGGGATACTATTCATATGAGAATGAAGGATATCTTACCATTTGCGACAACATGGATGGAACTTGAGGGCATTATGTTAAGTGAAATAAGCCAATAAAGTCAAATACTGCATAGTATCACTTATATATGGAATCTAAATAGAAAGTCAAACTCATAGAAAGAGAGTAGAAAACTGGTTGCCAGGTGTTGGGAGATGGAGATACGAAGAGAGGTTGATAAGATGTAAGGATCTAACGGATAACATGATAACTATAGTTAATGGCATTGTATGATATAATTGAAATTTGCTAAGAGAGTAGAACTTAAATGTTCTCACACGCACAAAAGATAAATATGTGAGGTGATGGATGCATTAATTAAGTAGACGAGAGAAATTTTTTCACAATGTTTATGTGTAGCAAATTATCACAAGGTACACTTCAAATATCTTACAATGTTATTTGTAAATTATACCTCAACAAAGCTGAAAAATGCCTACTATGTGCAAACCATCACATTAAGAATTGAAAATTATATTAAGATGTAACAGGAACAGAACATTGCCCTTATGGGGCTTAGACTCTACCAGCCAATAAAACCAGATGATCTGATTTCTAGCTGATTTTTAATTCTCCTACAAAGAGAAGAAATTAACCATATTATTCTAAAACAAAATTCTTCATTTTACAAAAAGATTTACTACACATTTCTAAGTGTACAGTAAAACATTTAAAATTTGAGTTGTGTATACAAGTTTTGGGGGGACGTAATTGTTACTTTCACAATATTGGAAACAGTTTGGTAGGGTTTTTTTTCTGTTTTCTAATGGTAGGAATTAATTTTTTATTACATAAATTCTTGAATGTTATTTGTTTTTAGGCACAAAGTGGCCCTGAAAACAGGTAATTTATCTTTTGTGAACTTTTGTTAGTGGTATCAAGAATGATATCCACTTTTTCTTTTCCCACAGCCTATCTCTTTTTAATATGCTTTTTAAATACATGTTAAAATGTGCATTTGTTTTATAGGCTATCAATTTAATGTGACCATTTCCATATAAGCTGTAAAACTACAAAACTATTATCACAATCAATATGATATCAAGAAACAAAAACGAGATCTAATTACACTTTACTATAGTCATATATCCCCTTAATAACATTCATAAGTTTCCAGTTATATAATTAAATGCCAGAGGTGTTATCAAAGATACATTTTAAGGTCTAATTAACTGATAATAATTATAGTTCAATGCTAAGTCTACGTGATAATTAGTGAGACATTAGTAGAGAAAGTGTGCTAATCTGAAAATTATGAAACTCTTTCTCACCTGTTGCAGCATAGATGAAGTTCTGCCTCCAAGAAAGGGCTTCAGGTTCTCAGGTTGGCCTGAGAAAGAAAAGATGTGATTTTATGTGGACCTGAAATAAAATAATAATCATAGCTCCTGGACATTTTTTAAAATTTTTTAATTTTAATTGTGGTAAAACACATATGACATTAAATTTACCATCTTAACCATTTTTTTAAGTGTAATAGTTCAGAAGTGTTACGTACGTTCACATTTTTGTGCAACCAATCTCCAGGATTTTTTCACCTTGCAAAACTGAAACTTTATACTTATTAAACAACTCTGCATTCCGCCTTCCCTAGCCCCTGGAAAACCATTCTACTTTCTGCTGCTATGAATTTGACTACTGTAGGTACATCATATAAATGAGATCAAACAGTATTTGTCTTTTGTGACTGGCTTATTCCAGTTAGCATAGTGTCCTCAAGGATCATCCATGTTGTAGCACATATAAGCATTTCCTTCTTTTTTTAAGGCTGAATAATATTTCATTGTGTGAATATGCTACATTTTACTTATCTATTTATTTGTTGATGAACACTTGAGTTGATTTCACCTTTTGGCTACTGTGAATGATCCTGCTATGAACATGAATATACCACTGGATACTTCTATTGATTTCATATAAACAGAGCCAATTTGGAGGCAAAAAGCTTGACCCTAACTTCAACTTCCAGTGGCCTCAGTTGCATCGATAATGCATCCCCCTGCAACTGGTGAACCAGCCTTCTCCTTTTGATTGGTGTGCTTCCTCCTAGGAGGGAGATTTGAGATGAGTGTCTGTGAAGTGTGCTTTACTTTCTATTTCTAATAATCCTTTGAAATAGACATTAATCTCTTCATTTTCACAGATGAGAAAACTGAGGCTAAGTGTTTAATCATTCATCCAAGATCTCAAAGTAGTGTCAGGAAGGAAAATTTTTTCCTTTATTCTGTTATGCAGAGTAAATGGGAATCTGCAAATTAAATTAACAATAGCTAGATTAACAGAAAAAAGACACAATTTTTATTATTTTTATTAATATTTGTATGCAAAAAGGTTCACAGGAAAGAAATCGAATTTAAAAAAGGGTTTAAACTCTGGGTCTTATAAACCATTTTAACAAAGAAAATGGGGTTTAGACTTTAAGGGACAATAAATCGTGGGGAATGTGATAGAAAACATATGGGGGAACTAATGGAACATTATTTTAGTAAAGTCTGTTTATGCAAACTTGTCTTGGTGTTGACTCTCCATCTCTGGTAATAAGAGAGCTCTTCTTTTCCTGATATGGGGAAGACATTTTTACAAAGGGAAATTTATGTCCTGCTTTTAGGCACTTAAGGAGAGGGCAGAGAACTCCTCCTGCATCTGTTGATTTTCGGTTGTCTTCAACTTAAAATAACTCTTATACCAAAGTGATGTATTTTGGGGTGGCAAATTCTGATTCCCTTAAGTAGTAAACAGTAAAATAAGATTAAAACTCAAGTCTTTGGGGCTCTAAATCCCAGATACCTTTCCCACTACATAGATAACTTATAAGAAGAACTCTTCCCAGTTACATTCATAGACGAAAAATTATGCTGTTTAAGAGGAGTCATTCTGCATATTGCGTTTCTTTCTCTCATCTGTACAACCCCATCCGTTCACTCTGTCACTTCCTATCATATGCCTAGCCCTGTCCTAGGCACAATGTGATACTGAGGTATAAGATGAGGTTGTACCTATGAGAAATTCATAGCCTATCTGGAAGGAAACGTACAAGAATTTCAAGCGAGTGAGCCAGGGGACATGATTCTGATCCCAGTGCCGTCCACCGTCAGTCCTCTGTCAGACACTTCACATCCCAGTCTCTATATGAATCAGGAAAATGAGGGCATTGGATTAGGTTTCTTTTAGACCCTAAATTCTGAACTGTCATTGCATGTATACAAACATATTACCAAGTGCATATTACCACGTGCCTAAGCTCTTGATGCCTTAGTATCCTGATTTGTAAAATGGAAAGTGAATATATGCCTTGCAAGATTTAGGGGAAATTAGATGCAATATTTCCAAAAGAGTGTCAGGAATATTGTTTGGTACCAAAAATGGTGGCTAGTATTACTACAGCTCTACATGGTATACTGATAAAATCAACAGCAAAGTTGAAGGATAAAGATTATGATATAGCAAAGTGCTTAAGAGGTAGTTTTGGGACTTTTGTTTTCCCTCAGGGAGAAATATAACCTGTTAGTAGGTACAATTTGGTTTACCATTCTGACTCCTTTTGTGAGAATTAGACAGTGAGCCACTCTACAAATTCTGTGTTCCATCTGCAAGGAAAATGTTCAAGGATCTCATAGAAATCTCATGGGCAGGTGGGGTAACAGTTATTTATCCAGTTGTAGAGTGAAAAGAGACTTTGAAAATCATGAAGTTCTGTGATCCTCAAACTTAGCCAGTCATCAAAAATACTTGGTGTTCTTATTAAAAATACAGATTCCTGGTCCATTTCCCAGAAAGATTTGAGTCAGGTGGTAAATCTGGGGTTGGTAGTCCTCCAACTACACCTGGACTCTAAGCCCATCAGCTATAACCTCTTTTCTATCTCGCTACCACCTCATGGCCAGGCTACAGCCATACGTTAAAGAGTAGTTTTCTGAGCAATTCCATTTCTACACATATACCCCAAAGAAGTGAAAGCAGTCACTTGAATAGGTATCTGTACACCCGTGTTCAAAGCAGCATTACTCACAATAGCCAAAAGGTGGAAGCAACTCAAGTGTCCCTCAGCCAATGAATGGATGGACAAAATGTTGTATCATGCAATGTAATATTATTTAGCCTTAAAAAGGAAGGAAATGCTGACACATGCTACTGCATGGATGAACTTTGAGGATGTTATGCAAAGTGAAATAACCAGTCCCAAAAGGACAAATTTTGTATAATTCCATTTACATGAGGTATTTAGAGTAGACAAACTCATAGAAACAGAAAATAGAATAGTAGTTGCCAGAGACTGGGAGAAGGGAGAAATGGAGAATTATTGTTTAACAATATGGAGTTTCAGTTGGCAAATATAGAAAAGTTCTGGAGATAAATGGTGGTGATGGTCGCACAACAATGAATGCACTTAATAACAACGAACTGTACACTTAAAATTGGTTATAAGATGGTAATGGTAAATTTTATGTCATATATATTTTATCACAAAAAATAATAAAAATAAAATAAGAAAAAAAGAATAAAGTTTTCTGGCTGGAGAAAGGAGACATTCATTTTGAGCATCACCATGAACCAGGTTCTCTTCTAAGTACTGGCGAAATAATTTCTTCCCTCAAAGAACCCATGTACTTTCTAGAGAGAGGACTGGAATGTGTCAATTAATACCCCACACAATGGAAAAACTACTATGATAGCAGCCTGCAAAAGATTTTTGTGGAGTCAGAAAAGAAACAATCACCTCTTCTCAGAAGGCTGGGGACAGGCCTCGTGAAGGACAATTGAAGGCTTCTCCAAAAGTGGCACTGAGTCTCCTCCAGAGCTCTGTCTGGCTCTGTTCCTACTCCCTTCCACCCCAGCACTTTCAGAATCCACATTGCAGGCTCCTCTGATTCAGCATCTGTGTCATCTCCTATGCTTCCAAGTCCTTTATCTCTTGTCCTCAAGCCCCAGCTTTAACTTCACCATCACCGATAGGTTGGTATTTTACAGAGGGCTAAAACTTCTTCCTCAGTCAGAGGTTAGGTCTTTCAGTAGTCTTTTCTTATACCTAACATTCTATAGCTATTTTTGTCTTGCTTTGCTTTTTTTATTGTCATCTGCATGTCTATTGTAGAAAAATATAGAAGCAGACGATGAAAAAGAAATAAAAAATAAAAATCGTCTATAATTCCACATGTACATGCATGCATAGGCATGCATGCACACATACACACACATTTTTATATTAATGGGTAACACTACGCATTATCATTTTGTAGTCTGCTTTCTTCACTTTGTTTTACGTTGGGTGATGACTCTTCTAGATATTGTGATTGTGGAAAGCATTGAAAAAGATTTCAATATTCATTATCCTCCATGCAGACGTGCAATTCTCATGCCCAGGATTTCTGAAGGCTTGACTCATAAGAGGGGTAAACCAGGGTCTGCTGATGTAAGGGGCCAAGAGCCTGGGACTGGGGACAATGCAAGAAAGAGTAGCTTCCTACAGCTCTTCTCCTTCCATGCCCTCTTCCTTCCCCACCCCTCACAGCCATCCCTCCAAACACTTGTGCACTGAAACCCCAGCCCTTTGGAGCATGTCTGCCCTGCTAGCAACCAGGCACAGTGCCATCCCAGCAGATGGGCCGGAGAATAGGTAGTCAATGTTGATTTCCATGGATAAATAGGAGTATCAAGTGTGGATGTAGAAAACAGGACTCCTAGGTAAGAATTTATCCTTCAGCACTCAAATCAAGACAGACACAATCAGAATTCTAGCTGAGGGACAAATTCACTTTGACCCAAGAGGAACAGCTGTCAAGTCTTGGGGAAAAACACTTCCGTGGAGAGGGAAGGACTGCAGTGAGGCCACAGAGCTCTCTGGTGGGCTCCCCACACAGTCTGCAGAATCCCTCTTCAAGCCAAAACAAGCTTGCTAGGCCCAGCCAGCCCTCGGTTAAGCAGGCCATTAGAATGCAGAGCAGCGCTCCGCAGGCTCTCTAGATACATAAAGAGTCCATAACATTTGGGCTGCAGCCCCGACTCATTATTTGCTATGAAAGTTTATGCAGCCACAAAATTAAATGAGAAAAGCACATTAGGAAGAATTTGAAACCTACTTAACTCATGCCTGACAACAGCAAAAGACCACAATGTAGCTATGAGCTTAGCAGTTCTCCTTCCCACTTTAAGTCACGGCTAGTCTTTCTGAGAAAGTTTCTTATAAACCAGTCTTTCACCCATTCTAAAGCCTGCCTCCTGTAGCCTGGTGAAGGGGAGCAGGATACACCACCTCAAAATATTCCACTTTTTTGAGCACAAGGCAATCAAGATCCAGCTGACTCAGGAAAAAATTTTACCTCTCCCTTAATAACCTGAAAGAATTTAGATAGGAGGCTTGTACCAGAAAAAGAGCTATTACCAGAGACAACTTCTTTCTTTCTTTCTTTTTCTTCCTTCCTTCTTCCTTCCTTCCTTCCTTCTTCCTTCTATTTCCTTCCTTCCTTCTTCCTTCCTTCCTTCCTTCCTTCCTTCTTTCCTTCCTTCTTTCCTTCCTTCCTTCCTTCCTTCTTTTCCTTTATTCCTTCCTTCCCTTTCTTGTGATATTGATTAATGAAATCCAGTAAGTTTCAGTTGTACATTTTAATAGTAAAGCATATGTATATTTACATTGGGTGTTCACCTCCCATCAGAGACAACTTTTTATCTGAAAAACTTATCTGCATAGCAAGGCAAACATCTGCTCTTCTTAGCGTCCTGTGAATCACCCTCTTCCCCTTTGAAGCCCCAGACACCTATCTCATTTCTTAGCTCAGGATGGCATATAAGCCTCAATTACTCAACTTGCCCTTGAGTCTCATATCTTTAAGATTCCTATATGTGCACAATTAAACTTGTTTTTTTTTCTCTCGTTAATCTGTTTTATGTCAATTTAATTATCAGATCAGCCAAAGAACCTAGAAAGGAAGAGGGGAAAAATTTTCCACCCTTACACTGGGATCTCCCTGACAGAGGTAAGCTAGCCATGTCTGTAGCAGCATACTCTCTCTTCCAGCTGCAAAATCTTGGGCTGAGTTCTATAGTTTCAAATAGGGTCATTTTAAATGGGTCTGAAAGTTCCCATTCGCTCTCAGATTAGGTCGTCTGAGATCTTTTCTTTAAATTATGAGTCAGCAAACCATGGCCCACGTCCAAATCCAGTCTCCTGCCTGATTTTTAAATAAAGTTTTATTGGAATACAGCCACACTCTCATTTACATATTGTCTATGGTGACTTTCACTCTATCAGGCAGAGTTGAAAAGCTGCAACAGAGTTTGTATGGCCAATAAAGTTGAAAACATTCTCAAATCCGTCCCTTTACAAAAACAGTCTGCCAATTCTTCTATTAAATCATTAAGTGTATCAACTTTTATTTGTTATTGTTATATGAGAATTGTCTATATATTGTAGAAAAGACCTGAAAGCAGTGGTTATTTAGAGATGGAGAGATTATAGATAATTTTATATTTTCTTCTTTTTACATATGTATGTGTTCTACAAATGTTAGCTATTTTTTTGTAATTCAGGAAAAAAAAATTTTGAAGGAAAAGGTGAATGGATGCACTTGCTATGGGAAAAAAAAGAACCTGCAGGACAGTTTGCAGTTGCACAGATGATGCTAAAACCAGACCAATTGTTCCATTTTCTTCCATGGATAAAGGTGAATTTCTCATGATACCAAATATAGGCTGTATATTAGTCCAGGTCATCCAAGAAGCAGTAACTAAGACATGGAAGAAAATGCCGGTGAGAGAAAATGGGAAGGAGCTAGGTAAGCAGTCAGACAGTTATGTAGGTCTAATCTTAAGTGAAAGAGAAAGGGAAGGAAAGAAAATTGGGTGGAGGCATTTAAAAATGTAGTGAGTGCAGTTCTAAGAAAAGTTCAACAAGGCTGATGAGGAGACCTTGAGTCAAAGTCACCTGTCAGTGGAATGCTGTGTCTCCTAGTGGTGGGTATGCTTTCTATCCTAGCCCTACTCAGTCATTGACAGGTAGCAGCTTGTGGGAAGCAGTGCCTCACAAAAATGCAGGGACAGATTTTGGAGGCCAGCAACTTGAACAACTACCTCCTTGCAGTCAGAGATCGTGGTTAACTCAAAGAAAACCATAAAGAATATACAAACAAAAGTGTGTGATTCTATGAGATAAATCATTTTAAAATCCCAATTCATTATATAAATGAGGTTCCAAAGAGACACCAAATTTTTGGAAAGAGAATGGATCCTAGAGCTCACTAATTCATCCTCCTTATTTTATAGACAATAAAAGATATTTCAAATAATCCACCCTATAGAAAGTGACCCAATGCTCTCTTTCTCAGCACAGTATATTTTATATTCTAAACATCATTGATCTGAGGGCTTGAGATATTCTAATATTTAACTCCATGCGGAAGAGAGTTTCGGAGTGAAAAAAGAGCCTCGGATATTGGGAGCAGTCTTTATACTCTGGCCCAGATTTATCAGAAGTCAAATGAACTCTGTTCTTTGTTTCTTAGAAGGATATAAAATATTATAATGAGGCTAGATTTTAGACCTATCTGGTCTAAACCTTTCAATTTACCAGATAAAGTCACAAAGATGAGAAGTAATGAAGTAGCATTTACTGAGCAACTACTATGTGAAATAGCATTGCCAGCAATATCATGAGTCCACCTGTGTTTGAAGTTAGTTCTAGCAGCAGAACAAAGGCTAGGTTGGAGGCGGAGAGATCAGTTAAGAGGTTACTATAATCGTCCAGGAGAGGATAGCAAGAATGGGAACGAGGGAGGCTCACAGCCTCTGGTCAAACAAGAAAGTACAGAACCTAAAAATTAGTTAATCTAGTGAAGGAAAACAAAGATATTTCCAGACTAAAGGAGTTGGAGGAAGGTGAGGCCTTTTACCAAGAGGGTCAATAAGGACAGAACAGGAGAAAGAACAGCAGCTCATGAGCAAAACTGGACTCCGATGGTTTGAGAGGCTGCTGGAACATTTCCGTGGAGGCATCTGGTGAGTGGGTGGAAATTCAAGTCTGAATCTCATTAGCAGGGATAAGGCTATCAATAAAGATCTAATCATGGACGCTGGACACGAAGAGGAGCCTGGGGAATGACGCTGTTTCGAGGGTGGATGGAAGCACGGGAGTCATATGAGCATGGTGAGAAGAAGAGCCAGGGAAAGCGCCGGGAAAGCCGGTGCTGAAGAAGCCAAAGGAGGGAAGAGAGTCCAGACGCCGTGACTGGCAACCGCGCTAATGCTACAGAGAGATCGCGTCTGATGAATAATTTGGAGAGATCCTGAAGGTGGCCTCGAAACCCAGCCAGAAAAGCAAAAGTCATGCTGCAGAGCTGGAAGCGAGTAGATTTTGAGGAAGTGGAGTCTAGCAGTGAAAGGAGGAAATGGTGGAATAGTGGAATAACCATTCGAGCGATGAAGGCTATCATTGTCCAACCGTGAGATTTTCTCAACTGATTTTGCTGTTTTCGGGAGCTCAGATGCTTGGATCTCATTCACTCTCATTTCTGACACTTAGATTTACCCAAGCTGGTCTCCAGGTAACTGCACCCCACAGAATTCAACTGCATTAGGATTAAATAGGATCTCTGTAAGAAAGCCCCAGCACAACTATTTGTAATAATCTGCTACAAAGGAAGCTAAACTATTCAGGATGTGGTCTGTCTCTGCCCCTGCTCACAAAGGCTCAATTTATGTCTTTTCTGAGCCTATGCCTTAGAGAAAGAAAGGGATTGCAGTTAAAAGGCTTATATATGAAAAAATATATATATTTTAAAATATTTTAGCAAATTGACCTAGAAGAATAATCATATCTTAGATCTCTTTATGTGTCTCTCTGTCTCTCTCTTACACACACACACACACACACACACACACAGTAGATGTTATAAAAAGGTACATGAGTTTTTCTGGCTCTGGGATCACCATTACAGTAGTAATAATAATGGTTTTCAAAACATCATTTTTGCGTTGGCTCTGTAGCAAATCTTAACTGTAAAGATGTTAAGCAGTAACTGTTATATTACAAATAAAACTTACACCTGTCTCTGTCTAAAATGCTAGTTTATTATTATTGTTGTTATAAGAAAAAAGCAACCCTATAGGTATAACCCTTCACAGAAGAAAAATATCATGCTGGCAACTCATTATTTCAGGTTGTTATTATGTTAGATAATAGCTTCTAGGTATAAGGCACATACCTATAATGATCATATTAAGGCAGAACCTCATTAATAATAGATGAGATCTGATTATATCCATTCCTGATGTTAGTTTTATAACCTGTGGCATTTTTCAACAAAAAATAATAATTTGAATCTTTGTGCTTTTTTAAAAAAGTCATTCTTAGCACACATTACTACAAACCTGGAGGAAACAGGCTGCTTTTGAGTCAAGTAGTCTCTGACATGAGTCTTTCTGGTGACTTTTAACAATAAGAACTGATCTTTCAAAGAAATAATAATAATTTTAGACTGAATTTCTGGCCTTTTAGAGATCTGGGGAGAACAGACTTGATAGTTTCCATTGTTGCGTGTGATTTTGTTTTTTCTTTAATAGAATACATCAGTTTCTACATTCACACGCACACCCAAATGCCTTATATTTTCTTCCAGTGTACTCAGTCCAGTACTGTTACCACTTGTAAGAACTGAACAGATATTCCGTATAAAGTACTTGATTTGTTATTTCGCATTATCAGAAACTTTGTTGCTGTTTTTCCTTGCCCAGTTTTTGTTTAATCTTTCAACTCTTACATAAATAAGCTCCATGTGTTAGGCTGGATGATGAACCCCCACTGAAAGGTATCCATGTGCTATCTTAGATGGTGAAAAAGACTTTGCAGATGTGAATAAGGATCTTGAGATGAGGAGATTATGCTGGGTTATCTGAATATGTTTGATGTAATTATGAGGTCCTTACAAGGGGAGAAGATGATGTGGTGAGAGAAGCAGAAACTAGAGTGATGTGCTTTGAAGATGGAGCAGAGGTCCACAAGGCAAGGAATACCAGCAGCCACTGGTAGCTGAAGAAGGTCAAGAAACTGATTCTCCCTTCACAGCCTCCAAAAGAGCCAGCCCTACCCACACCTTGATTTTAGCCCTCTAAGACTTATTCCAGACTTCTGTTTTCCAGAAGTGTAAGAGAATAAATTTGCATTGTTTTAAGCCATTAAGTTTGCGGTCATTTGTTACAGCAGCAATTGGAAACTAATACACCCAAATATGCTTTCCTTTCAAAAGAGAGAGTAGGGTAGATGATATGGGGCAGAGGAAAAGGAAAATAAAATTCAATAGTTATTATAATCTATGTGAGCTCTAACAGTGACATGTGCATTTGTAAATCATAATTGTCTTATTGAAAGATAATGCTTATTTGAATAGAAAGTTGAAAAGTGCAGAAGAGAAAGAGGAAAAAGAAATAGCCATTGTCAACATTCTATTGCTTTTCTTTCCAGTCTCTTTTCTATGTATATTTTTATATACTTGAGTTTCTACTATCAGAATGTTGGAAATAACCATAGAAGACAGATATATGTTGCCTATTTAGTAGAGGAGAAATCAGAGGATCCGAGAGGTTAAGTTCATTTTACCCAGTCATACCGTTTATGAAGGACCGAGCCTGGATTTCAATATAGATCTTTGTTAAAAATAAACTTTTTAAAACAGCACACTGTGGAGTTAGGAGGTGAGAGTAAAACTATGAGGGGAAAGATCTATTACTTTTGATGGAGCTTTATGATTCCACTCTTGCTCAAGGCGACCCCCACAGTTCCCAGAAGCCTGGAGTGAGGTGCTGATGAGCCTCCCAGCGGAGCCATCTTCTTTTTTCCTAAGCTGATTTCCCTCCTAAAAGGCCAGTGAGGCCAGGAAGACATCAGGTAGGTGTAATAGATACTGAGATGCGATGCATAAATTAAAACCCCTTTCATACCAGAAGCCAAACTGCTCCATCTATAAAACTGAAGACAATTGGGTTTTTAAAAATTTTTCCATCTTGGAAACCTCTAGATAAAGGCTGTCAAATCCATGCATTTTATTAGCTGTGTTACCAATACTACACTATACTTTGTTCCACTTAAATGCAGTTGCTTTGTCTTTTCAAAAAGAAAGAAAGAGAGAAAGAGAAGGAGAGAGGAGATGGAGAGAGGAGGAGGAAAAGAGGGAGGGAGAGGGAAGGAGGAAGGAGGGAGGAGTGGGAGGGGGTGAGGGAGGGGGGAGGGAGAAAGAGAAAGTTTGTGGGGCTCTACACAATGAGAAAAGTTGATTAACATGCTCTCACAATTTTGCACATCAGTTTCATCTATAAGCTCCTTTTTTTATTATTATTCATTAAACATTCTATTTATGTCAAGCAATTGGGAATTGCTTGCGTTTAACAGTTTAATGCCTCATGCAGTCAGTGATGTAGAGAAATTAATGTAAATGAAAATAAATTGGGTATTATGCCCAGTAGGAAAGCACCCCAGCCTGAATCCCTCATCTAATTCACTGCCTAAGCCAGAGAGCAGAACTTATAATGCAGTGTAATTTCCTCTTCGTAAAGTGCAAAATACCGCCTCCATTAATGGTCAATTTGAAGGATGTTTCATAACATTCTGCATCTCGTGAGGTACTTGGGAAGCTTGTGTCCTCTCTATGGGTTCTGGCTGGGACATTCATCCTAAAGGCAATTTGGAGAGACAATAGGCAATAAAGCTAAATCATTCAAGAGACATCAGAGGGCTCTCGGTGCCTGGGTGGTGGAGCTGGGCTGCAGCCAAGGCTGTTCTGTCTATTCAGAGTGCAATTCTCCCTCTTTCAAGGTCATTCTCCTCGGTAAAGCATGGGAAGGGAAATGGGGTTGGAACTAAGATGAGATCCTTGACCCCTTTAACACAGAAAATCTATTGCCACTGTGCTGCTCCCATTTTTTTCTTTAGGCCATGTATCTATTCCTCATAGTCCCAGAGCCTGGCTGTTCCAGGGTAACCTGACTACACGGTTATAATACATGAGAATTTGTTCTATGCTTATGTTAGGACCTGTACTTGATGATGATGATGATGATGATGATGATGATAGAAGCTAGACTTGACTGAATATTTACATGCACCAATAACTATTTTTTTGAAGTGCTAATACTTTACTAGTCATTGACATTTTTTTCTATTTTTTTTTTTTTAAAGAGCCATATATATATATTTTCTCATTTAATTCTCAAATCAACCCTATGAGGTTGGGACTATTACCATCCCCATCTCATACATGAAGAAACTGAGGCACAGAAAGAATAAACAACGTAACTGAAATAGCAGCAGTTATTAAGTAGAGGAGCCAGGATTTGAACCCTGGCTGCCTGCCTCCAGATTCTTTGACCTGTATCTCTTCTGCTTCTTACATATTTATTTTAGCTAATTCTCACAGCAACACCTGGGATAGGTAACATTTCATAGATGAGAAAACTTGGCCTTGCCCAAGCTCACTTAGCATTTCACATTTATTTATACTTCCATAGGGCACTGGTTTTGTAAATGTTTTTCTTCTGCTGAAGTCTTCCTAGACGTGAAAATTTACTGGAAGCTTGAAGCCAAATAAAACTTTTCAGATCAGAGTGAGAAGATGAGCACCCTGCCTCTCTTTGCATCTCCTCTTGCAGCAGAAGGCCAACACCCTCTTTGCTTGTTTCATAGGACTCATCATATTTTCTGATTATTTTATGGCATTGTTTGATACTTACTCATATCTCTCCACAAAACCAGTCAGTAAGTTCTGAGAGAAGAGGCACCTAGTCTATCTTATCCACCACTGTATGTCTAGCACCTAGCAAAGTGCCAGGCACGTAGTAAGCATTCAATAAATATTTACTGAAATGTACAAGTGAAGTAACATTTTTTCCCTAAATCCTATTAGGGAACAAATCAAGACAACAGAACTTCCAAAAACTGAAGAACAGAGAACAGAGGAAAATGTAAAATGAAGTTTTCCATTTATTGTGGTTTTATTACATTTCTATTGCTATAAATCACTTTGCAGAGCATGATGCCTAGTTGTTGCTGCTGCCACTGTGGGGAAAGAATGGGACCATTAGGTCACGGGCATGGGCTCCGATCACTTACCCAGTGGTACCAGAAGAAATAGAATGAAAGGATGAACCCAATGAGCATCTTTCAGGAAGGTCAACTATACTTACACAAAGATAGTTTTCTTTTAATTTGAAAAGTCTACCCAGGCCATACCTGGTGAATTCCCTATAGAAATCGAAGTAGAATTTAAGGAAACATTTCAGTGTTCCAAAGGTTTTTATCAGGAAGTTCTGCTAAAAAATTAAAGAAACCACTAAAGTAAATGTCTTTAGATTGGGCTACATCAAATAAATACATAAAATATTCACTAATAAAATTAAAAGAAACTTAGGAAAATATTTTTAGCAGGTATGACAGACAATATTAAAAGATCACTCGAATTAATGAGAAAAACTCTCAGACTCGGTTGACAATTCTGCTGGGGGATAAAAAGAGAATTCTCCAAAGAAAGAATATAAATGACTTATATTAAGTATAAAGCCGTTCAATTTTATCGGAAAGCAAAAAAACTGTGACTTAAAACCACAAAGCAATGTCATTTTTTTAAAGCCAAGTTTATTGAAGTATAATTTACATACAGTAAAATTCACTTTGTTCAGGTGTATAGTTCAATGAGTTTTAACAAATACATGCACTCATGAAAAGACCATCAAAATCAAGAAATAGAACATTTCCATTACCCCTCCAAAGTTCCCTCAGATCCCTTCCTCATGCCCAGATCCTGATTCAATTTTTTCCTTACAGTTTTTCCTTTTCCAGAATGTCATGTAAATAGAAAGGTACAATAAGCAGACTTTGAATCTGGCTCAATGTCTTATTCAGTCTATCAACTTAGTAAAGCTGTAAAAGGTAATAACAACATCAGTGAGTGTGCCCAAACACAGCTTGTGCGTACATAAACTGCTACAACCTTTCTTGGGTGCAAACTGACAATATTTGTCAAGAGCCTAAAAATATTGATATACTTTGACCACTAATTCCATTTCTAGAAATTCCTATACCAGCAGTTGTTATCAAAGAGGTGCATAAATACTTAGATATGAACAAAGATATTCATTATAGTGTTATTTATCATTGTGAAACATTAAAAACATTCTAAACATTCAACAAAAAGGGAATGGATAAGTAAGTTTATATAATAAACACATTTATTTATATGTCAATTAAAAGTAAAGTTTACTGTTTTCAATGACATGTAAAAATACGATACTGGAATAGCACAAAAGTGACACAAAAGCTATGTACATAGTATAATGTCAGAGTAAAAATGCATAGAGAAAAGACTGGAAGAAAAATTGTCTCTGGGTGAAAGATGACTGTGAAAATTACGTATTCTATATTGTCCTAATTTTCTCCAATGAACCTCTATTATGTTTCTAATTAGAAAAATACCTCATAAAAAAATAGAAAGTTCTTCTTTCTATCTAACATAAAATACTTTTGCTCTACTCTAAACATAAAGAAGATTCAGATCAACTGGCTAATAACTCACACCTTTAACCAAGATTTATTAAGCACCTACTCAGTTCCAAGCACTCTGTTAGGTGTTAGAACTACAAAGAGTAAGACTTCCCTATGTCAAAGGGACATTGGATTAATATGTAAACACACAATATTAATTACTTCTAATAATGTATTTTGTAGTTTTACTCTATGCTAGATACTAAACATTTTTCATATATTATCTCATTTCCTCTTCTGTAAAATGGAGATAATACTAGGGTGGTTATAAAGAGTCATCATTAAAGCACTTAGCCCAGTTCCTGACATAAGGTATGCCAACAGATATTTATTCTACTCTGAAAGGTATTATAACAGAGACAAGAACTAAATAAAGAACTAAATATACTATAAAAACAAAGGAAGAACAATTCTACATAGGAAAGAGAGGTCAGAGACCCTTGTGCTTTGCTTGATAGGTGATCAGGATTTTGCAGGTGGCCAAGTAAGGGAAAGGTATTCCAGGCAGAGGGGCCAGTGTACAACCTCACCTCTTCGAAGATGACTTTTTTTTTTTTTTAACACTTTTATAAGGAAACACTTCCCTGTGTGACATATTCGTAGGAGTCTCTTAAAAAGCAATGCTGCCTACTTTCAAAAAACTGCTTCTAGTGTTAAGACATCTCTGACAAATGTCCAGACTCATTCTATTACTTGATTCTATAGGAAAGAGAGACAGTTCCATCCCATGCACTGGATATCGCTCTTTTGTTGGCCTTTACTTCACACAGAGTAGGACCTTCACAAAAACTCACCAGAAAGCACACGGGCTTCAAGGTAAATGCAAACAGGTATACAACACTTTGGAGGCAGCAAAACAACAATATTATTTTTGCCAACAAAGAGGAGTTTGCCCATTATCTTTTCTCTTTAACTCTTCCCCTTGTCCTTTGCACTATCTACCGGGAACTCTTCTAGTACACAAACCACATCAAAATAATAGCCATCTTAGCGATCTTTTGGAAAAAATAAAATAAAAATAAATTTTAGATAATATTGTCCTTGTTTTGCTTCAAAAACATTAGTCATTAGCTAAATGGTGTGACGAGTTATAATATCACTGGATTGAGAGACATAAACTGAGCACACAAGTTTAATGAGGACAGATAGCAAACATCCGTGTTAGCTGGCAACCATATCAAAAGAGAGCGAAAGAGAAACTCCATAGCAAGGGAAGTAGAGGCACAATGCACACCACCATCATTCAGTTAGGAAGTAGGTCCACATAACTGCTTTGGGCTGGAGATGGAACAGTTCTTTCCTTTCAATATACATATTCAATATACAAGACTTTCAGGGTTTCTGAACTTTCCTTCAAGAATTCCAGTTATTTCAGCAATAATTTCCAAGCACCACTGCTTTTGCTAACATTTTGGCCCCAATTTAAGAAAACACTGCTCTTTAATTTAGAACCCAACTCCCACTCATCTTCACAGTTTTCTCATGAGCACAGCTCACAAGAGGTTTATTTATAAAAGAGTATGGAAAGTTACAATGGACTGACAAAACCAATGACATCCATAGAAGTGGCCACATTTGGCAGAAGTTCTGACCTTTCATCTACAGTCATCTCCTCCTCCTAATGAGAGTACAGGAGCTGGAGAATGTAACATGCTGGAAAACGCTAGTCATGAGACAGATTGTGAAAGATCTGTTCTTAGAGATGTTCAGCATATAAATGAGGACCATCTATTTTTTATTGCTTTGATGCTTTTCTCTTTTAACCATGGGGCTGACTTTGAGAGTTTGCTCACTGCTATGATTTTGTAAAAGGTAAACTGAAAGAAGTTTTCTCAAGTAACCAATTAGACGATGTTTCACTTTAATGTGATGGGATTATTCAACTTTAGAGACAATTGTCCACGTAGAGTAAGGAGCCTATATAGTAATATATATATATATAGCTTCCATTCATGAATCTTTCTCTACTACCTAGGACCCCCTGGACCTTCCAGATAAATATGTCCCATTTCATTTCAACGCAGCCAACCTACGATGGCCCTGAGCGGAACCCATAAATCCACTCATAATTTATTAAAGACCTTCATGGCACTCTATTCAACCAGTTCACACAGCATGCTCTGAAAAAAAATGATCCCGTCACTGGAAATGAGAAAATACAAGACAGGGCCGCAACAGGTTTAGAGTGACTGGATTTAAATGTTTATAGACAGGAATTCCAAGTGTGTCTTATCTTGGTGCTGGCAGGGCAAATAGCTCTGCATTTAGCTACAAGTGAAGAAATGTGTGTCTGTCTACAGCATTTCTCAAAGGATGGCTGAATATAATTTATCCACAACTTTCCCTGCATTTAAGGAACCCTCGACTTCCAGGGCAAAATTAAAACCAATAAATACTCAGGTTTTCTATATAATTGCAATCTTTTGTTAGCATCTTCATTTTGCATTTTGAGTTCCTTTAGGAAGAAATGCTTCATGAACACATCATGTAGAAGCAACCTTATTGGTAACATGTTGTTTCTATTCTATGTGTAACATATATTTTATCCAGCAAAAGCAGAAGGAGGAGAAATGATCCATAGATTTCTTTAAGGGGAGAAGGAAGGGGAAAAACACTGAGAACACATAATTATGACACAAGAAGGGTCCAAGGCCTCTGGTTAAGTTAGAAAGATTGTTAAACGAGACCAAGAAAAGTTTTAGCTTCTATGAACTTGGTATCTTCTAACTTCCTCAGGGCTGCCAGTGGAAGAACTAGAGGGGTCCCTCAGATTCAGAGTCGACACCCTATTTACTAGGCATTGTGTTAGATCGTGACTTCCATCATGGCCACACACAAAGGGTTTAGAATTTATAGGAAGAAGACTTTGCTACCTTTTACCAGACTGAGAATGTAACAGGACCTAAGGTAGGAAACTCCCAGGATGTGAGGCCAATTGTCAGAGACCAGGTGGCCAATAATTCGACTAGTGCAGTTGCTATTTTAGAACAATCACTGATGTTCAAAAGAATTTCTAATGGCTACAGAAATTCAAAGGGATGAAACAGAAGCTCAAGTTCAAGGAGAGCTTTCAAGGCAGACCATGTATAATCACTAAGGTCTTCTCCCAGGATGTCTCCACAGGATGATTTTCATTACCTTGAAAGTATACCATGGTCCCCAGTAGGACGAAGTCAGAAACAAAATTTTGTCAGGGTTCTGAGAATGACTCCACGTCTCACATTAAACAAGCTAAAGAAACTAATGTGTAAAACCAAAATACCAATTTATTTTTTCACAGTGAGAAATAGTATCAAAGGAAATATGTCAAACCCATCTAACCATTATTTTCTGACCCTTTCACATCAGGATGTACTCAAAAACAATAGAAACCCCAGTTCAGTTTGGTTAAACAACGAAAAGAATTTACTGACTCATATAACTCAAAAGGTCTGTAGTAGGGAGTGCTCCAGGCAAGGCTTGATCCAGCAGCTGAAGGCTATCACCAAGGATTAAATTTCTTTCCATTTATTTGGCTCTATTTTCCATCATACTGGCACCCTCCTAGGGCTACTTCTTTTCATGGCTACAAAATGGCTGTCAGTAGCAATAAGATGATATGTATTTTTTTTCAACTTCAGTAAAAGAAGGATGGCTTCTTTCTGCCCAGTCGTCAAATAAAGGTCCTAGATTCCACTTTTATTGAACTAAATTACCTATCCATGAACTAATCACTATAGCCAGAGAATTAGTTTAGGTCTAGGTCAGTATCCATTCCTGAATCAATCACCGTGACAAAGAGTATGGGTTTGTGAAAATTGGTTTAATGCCAATCTCTGGAGTTAAGGGATGGCAATACCATTGAAACTACAATGCAATGCCATACAATGTGAACAGGATGGATGTTTGGAAGACGGCTAATTGTATCTATTGTAAAAAGCCATACAATAATCAGACGGTTGCTTTGTGAACATGGAATCAGAAGAAATCCAGATATACATATATTTAATGGCATCAAGATAAACAGCAGGATTCACCCAACTGTCTGTACGAACTCCCTTGCTAAGGGTTCTAGAAAGTGAGTGGCTAACTTCTGATTCTATCAATAAAACTTAAGAATGAATAGAACTAAAAAATAAACACTGCATGCTTCCGCTTATATGAGGTATGTAGAGTAGTTAAATTTATGGAGACAGAAAAAAAAAATGGTAGTTGCCAGGGGCTTGAAGAGTGGGAATGGAGAGTTATTATTTAATGGGTACGGACTTTCAGTTTTGCAAGATGAAAAGAATTTTGGAGATGGATGGTTGTGATGGTTGCGTAACGATATGAATGTACTTACTACCACTAAACTGTACACTTAAACATAGCAAAGATGGTAAATTTTATGTGTATTTTACCACAGTATAAATAAAAAGGAATGAATGGATCAATCAGATAAGCTGAGGGCATATCTTACTGGCTTTGAGGTTGAATGTAGATATCTCCACTCTAAAGTGTTTTGTGCTTGTTTTTAAGTCAGATTATGAAAGAACAAGTATTATTTTTCTGTTGCAAAAGAGACAGAGTCAAACACTACAATGATACACAAATGAAGAAATTGTCAACACTTGGGCTCAAGGCACAGGATAAAGACAGTCCCCTAGTCTCACCATCCCATGGTTTAAGCTTGCATGGCTGGAACAATTTAAATCATGCTCCAGGAGAGAGACCGCCCAGTACCTTGCCACCTCATATATTTATAGCTAGGAGGTGACAGAGATCACCTGACCCAGTAGGTCTGAAAATGAGGCACAGCCTTGTCTGTGTGAAAAACGTTCTCTTCTCAGGGCCCATCTTCTGGGCAGTTTGCATATCAGCATTGGTGCCAACCAGTAGAGCTTCTGGCTCTCTCTGCAAGGCTAGCTCATTACTGGACTACCTGAGAGGAAGTTGCTGGAGGCATCCCGTAGAGAAACCGGCTTGTCTCCCCTCATAATCTTACATCCAAGTGCTTGGAGGAAGCTTTGCTGAGGTCCCTTAGTAGGGACTAAAAATACTGATTTTGTTTCAGAAGAAAAACAATAGGACAGAGGAAAATGCATCATTGGTAGCTACAGTAGCACTTTCAGGGGCCTGGAAAAAGAGCTGGTGGAGTCAGAGCAGGTAAAGGATGAAGGGATTATACTGGGTGTGAGCACCTGATAAGGTTTATAAGCCACACAGAACTGCAGCCGGTCTTTAGTCATCTTAGCATGAGTAATGGTGCTCCGTGGAGCTCTTTATTACAGTTACTTTGATTTCTTTACACCATGCATACCTGATATTGAACTCTAAAAACTCCACCAGATATTTAATTGATGTGGCCCCACAGCAACCATAGATATTCCCTCCAAAGAATATGTCTAATGTTTACAACTAAAGGATGAATATTTCACTGATTTCTTAATAATTCTTATAGAATTATATGCCATCATCTGTTGGTGGATTAGAATTTCCTCAGTGAAGGAGCAAGTCTCCAGAGAGATGCAAGACATTAGCTAGTGATGAGTTAGTGTGTTATTTAGGCTTTGTAGTGAGAAGCTTAACACACCTATTCTTAGTGTGATTATATATTATTGTTTGTGACATGCTAATAGTGTTCTGAGAATGTATTAAGTACATGACATTGTGGTAAATTCTCTATATACATCAGCATCTCTAAACCTTTAAACACTGTAAGGTCAGTATCATTCCCATTTATAGACGAAGAAGTCAAAGTTCAAAGGTTTAATAACTTGCCCAGGATCACATAGATAATAGTAGATCTGTAATTCAAACTCAGATTTGTCTGAGCCAAAAAACCCCTCATATTCTTAACCATCATGGTTAAAAAGGGCTATATCTTTGTTGGACCAATGAAACTTTGGTGGGCACTCTATACTTCAAGTACTCTTCTCAAGAGACAACTAGACAAAGGTGGATGTCGGAAAAAACACAAATTTTATCCTTTAGGCAAAATAGATGCCAAAATGTGAAGCTCCACAACATCCACTGTGACTGGTAGCAGGCTGTCCCATCAGGAGAAAAAGTGGAAATTGCATTCCTAAGTAATAAGTGAGTTCTCCTGTTGCCAATCTTGGCTTTTGAAGCCTTCTTCAAAGGACTTGCTTGTACAGCATGGAGGTTAAGCAGGGGTTAACAAGCCTGGGTTCAAATTCACATTTCACCACTCAATAACTGGTTACTTATTTCTCTGAGCCTCAGCTTTCTCATCTTTAACGTGGGATTCATAACAATGTAAAATTATTACCTCCCCTTTACCATTAGCCATTTGAATAAGCATGTCATTTTTCTAATTCCTCTAATGACTGTATCTTCTTTGGTAAATTATTTGTCAAAATCTTTTACCAATTAAAAAAATGGGTTGTTAATCTTCTTAATATTAAGTTTTGAGAGGGTTTTTTTTATTAAATAAATTCTGGATACATACCAAGTTTAGGTAAGGATGTGATATGGAACAACAGGGACTTTCACACATTACTGATGAGAATGTAAAAGAGTACAAGTACTTTGTAAAACTGCTTAGCAGTTTCTGAAAAAAGTTAAATATACACCTAAAATATGACCCACCCATTCAGGTCCTTCAGAAATGAGAACATATTTTCACAAGACAAAACGTGTGCATGAATTCTCATAGCAGCTTTGTTGATAACAGCCCCAGACGAGAAACCCAAATGTCCATGAAGTAAATGGATAAACAAATTGTGGTATAACCATAAAATGGAATACTACTTGTCCATAAAAAGGAATGAATTACTGATACATGCTATAACACAGATTAATTTCAAAATAATTATGCTGAGTGAAAGAAGTCAGACAAGAAAGAGTACATACTGTATGATCCCATTTATATACAATTCTAGAAAGTGCAAAGTAATCTATAGTGACAAAAGCAAATCAGTGATTGCCTAGGGACAGGTAGAGGGGCATGGAGGGGTGGGAGGGTGAGAATACAAAGGGGTATAAGGAAACGTCCAGAGATGATGGATATATTCATTATTTTCCTCATAGTAATAGTTTCCTGAAGACAGACAGACAGAAAGACAGACAGACAGAATCAATTTGTAAAATCTAAATATGAGAGACTACCAGCTCCCAATAGTCCTCTTGCCCTGGAAATTGCCCCTGATACAGAGGAGGGGTCCCCAGAAGCCATGCTTATACCGCATGCCCCTGCCTTCCTGTCCAGAGCCAGTTCATCTGATGACTGGTCATTGATGATGAGAAATACAAATGTCAGCGATCTAGAGAAAGGCTCCATAATTTTGCGCTTCTGAAGACCCTGAAGTTGCCTTTCTCCAGCTCATCCAAAGACTGGTTGTTTTAATTCTTAGATTTCAGGACCTGAGTGTCCTGTCAATAAATTCCTTTTATGTTAGTGAGCTAGACTTGGTTTATGTTGTCTGTCTCCCTGGGGAAGAAATGAAATTGACGTTTAACTCACTGCATTGATATTTTTCATGCTTTCTATTATAAATGGCTGTAAAATTATTTTAAAAAATAGGGTATTCAACTGGCTCCGTGAGTCATTCACCCATTCCTTTATTTAACAAATTTTTTTCTGATGGCACACTATGTGTCAGGCACTGTACCAGACATTTTGATGTCTTGTCCAAATTATACAACAGCAGGTGTAACAATCTCACATTCACAGTTGAGAAAGCTCAGGTTCAGAGGGACTCAATTACTTGCTTAAAGTCGGAGTTCCTAGTAGGTATTGGATCCTGCCTATTAGGATTTGAGTCCAGGCCTGTCCAACTTCAGAGGTCCCACTTTTTTCCTTACCTATACTCTGTTCCCTGGTGGTAATAAACCCCAACATCAACTGTGAGCTCCTAGTCTAGCTACTGTGGCTTGCAGCTTTGTGAGCCAGGAGTGCTATGATGTTTCCTGGATACTCTCATGGCCAAGGACAGTGTCAGTTGATGGTAGCTTGGGGGCTTATCCCTACAGGATTTAGTGTCCTGGGAACAAATGAATTATCTATTCTAGAAGGCAGGGACAATCAGGGGATTCTTCTTCCCTGGCATTGAAGACTGTTAACTAGTAATGAAACTGATTCCTCTGTGACAAATGAGCAGTGACAAATCCTGAAAATAAAAACAGCCAACCCCAATCACAGGAAATGCCCAAGCAAAGCCACCCTTGGCTACAAATCAAAAGATAATGAGGCTGAGATATTCTTCCTGAGAACTCACTGCAACTTTGAACATTTATGAAAAGCTCAGTGTCAAAGCTGCTTTTTTACTTGGTTGCTGGAAACACACCTAGTTGTTTAAGTCACACTGACTCAGGTGAAGGCCAGAGACCTCACACTACTTTCTTTTCCTCAGGGAAGTAAGTCTACCAGAGCAGGGGAAGATTTTCATTTTCAATATTACAGATTTCAGTACCGTTTAAATGTGTTCCTCTTGCATTAGAAACTATAATAAAAGGAGATAGATCTTCACATTATATATTCTTCTTTGTGATCAGCCTGCAGAAATATGAATACTGCCCAGAGTCCATGCACACTCAAAATCATTACAATGTCATTTATAAGAAGAAAATGGAAACAAGCATTCAATAATCTGGTAATGTTAGCTTAAACTAAATCCATACGATAAAAATTACGTGCACCTAAAACAGTTTCCAACACTAATTAATAGCACAGACATAACAGATTTGTTAAATGATTAAAAAATAGGGGGCAAAACAGGTAAGCATTCTGAACCTGAAATGTGTGTGATGCATGTTTATGTGGTGTGTTAGGAAGAGAATACACCAAAATATTAACAACAGTGATATCTGAGTATAGACAAAATGCTTTCCCTCTTACTTTTATATCTCGTCCATTATTAAAATACATACAGGCTAAATGCAATGTGGTATTCCAGGTTGGGTCCTGGAACAGAAAAAGGAAATTAATGGAAAAACTTGGAAAATCTAAATAAAGTCTATAAGTTAGTTAATAGTAATATACTATTGGCAATATCTTAGTTTGATAACTACACCATGGTTATGTAAGGTATTAACATTATGAGAAGTTGAGTTTATTATGGAAACTTTCTACTATCATTGCAACTCCTCTAAAATGTAAAATTATTTTTCAAAAATTTTAAAAAATACATATATTCCAAGCCACACTAGAAACCATAATGGCAAAAAGCCATTGTTTTTTATTTGTTAGGACTACATAATTTGGCATGTATAAACTTTTGTTTTTTACATATATCTTGTTCTTCCATCTAGATTAAACTTATGGGCCAGAGCTATGCTGGGCTTCTCCAGTATCCTCCAGATAGCATCTTTATCTTTCACTTTTTAGTATAAATTAGAACAGATTCAAAGTAATACTTCTGATATCCTTACATTCAACTCACTCACTTGCATTCCAATATGGAAGAAAGTAGTACATGAACAGCCTGGACTCGAACTACACACAATGCTGGTTGTGTTCACAGCACATGCCAACAGAGCTTCAGCCTGTGTGCACCTGCTGACAAAGGGAGGTTGAGAACCGTCATTAAAATAGCTTAACAATTGCTATATGTCCTGAATTCAGAACACAAAAGTCTGTTTAACTATCTAACCACACATAAGAAGTTTATTTAAAAGGTATATGCAACCTGACATCAGTGAGGACATCCCTTGGGCTATGCCCGCATTCATTAAAGCAGTGCTTTTTATTAGTTCATGCCGTTTTTTTTTTTTTTTAAGAAATGCAATCTTGTAATTTATTAGTTTATACAAAAATTCTGCCTGAGTGCCTACCATGTGCCAGGAAGCACTACACTACAGTAATTAATAAAACAGATGCTTACCTATGCATAAGAAATTAGTTGTGGAGACAAACGATAAGTCAGGCAAACAGTAAATAAAGAATTGTAGAGTGCAAAGTGTCATGAAATAAATGAACTGGCTCCTGGGTGAGGGAGGAGCCTACTTAGATGGGGAGATCAGGAAAGGTTTCTCTAAGGCAGTTAGATGAGACCTAAAGGATCAGAAGAGGACAGCCTTGCAAAGAACAGGGAGACAGTGCATGAGGCAAACAAAAGTTCTCAAGTTTGGAAAATACACATGTGCCAATTTACAGAATCACGCACAGTGGTGCAGGTACAGAATACAGAAGGCATATTTTGTATTGACACAGAATTGAGACTTGGCAGTAGGTGTCACTGAGTGTCTAGGAGGTGGGGGAGATGAATGTGCTATAATATGAAAATGTCAGCATTCTGCTAGAGATCAGAGAGACCCCCCAAATTTGCCTAAGTGGATCTTTTTTCATTTTAATCCTATGCAATCCTTGTGGAGACCTGAATATTTCTGATTCATCACAGAGACATGAAGACACTCAGAACTGTTGAGCAGGTTTCACTAAAATCTGGAGGTGTCTGGAATAGAAGTGAAAGTTCACATCACCAGGACTATATCATTTCTTAGAAGACAGTCATCATCTATATATCAACAAATGAAGCCTAAGGCAGCCTTTTCTTCAGTACTTTTCCTACCCCCTACTCAAGAAATAGTGCATAATCTGTGATAACTTGCCCTATCCCACATATTATCCACCATTAACACAAATCAAGTTTGTGTGTTTGTAATTTATGTTTCAGTACTTAGAGAATACCTTGTTAGTTACTTTAAATAGATAAATCAAGAGAAAATTTTGTTAATAAAATATTAGAAATGTCATTAGACTTCTGATTTATTTAAAGATGTCTAGAATTCCTGATCTCCATTTATTTCAAGTTTTCAGGAAGAAAAATGGTTAGCTGGATCATCCTGCTCTTATATTTATTCCTTCATTTAAGAGATTACATCTAAGCTCTAAAACCATTTTTAATAAATAAGATATGCAATTTTTAACTGTTGATATTTTTTAAAGAATAAACATGATCAAGATTAATTCATGCAGTCCCAGATAATTCTCAAATAATGGATTAGTTGGCAAAGCACATTTGATTCATGTCTGATAGTCAAGCCTTTTTATTTTAGCTTCATACATATATACAAAAATTTACTCCTTTGTTTGCTTAAAAGCCAGAACTGCTTATGCAACAGAAGGAAATGAATATGGGCTAAACACTACTAGGTAGTACATACCAATTACCCAGCTTACAAATTGTACATATTCACAGAGAATGACCAGGATATAGCAAATTAATATGATAAAACAAAAAGCAAATAGTGTTCATGAATTACAGAAAGGTTCTGTTCAAAAGCAGTGTCAACTGATAAGAATTAAATAAATAAAAAATAAACAAATAAAGAGGACAGGAGGAATCTTTTGGAGGTGACAGATACATTTAAGGCATAGATTATAGAGACAGTTTCATGGGTGTATACTTATCTCCAGACTCATCAGGTTCTATAATTAAATAAAAACATATAAAAAGCTGTATGCCCATCATATCTCAATATTAAGTGGTTTAAAAGAAAAACAAAGAATTAAATAAATGGAAAACACTAAATGATAAAAACAAAATCTGGATGAGCACACAGCAGAGGAATAGAAGGAATACTTTCCTCTTCTAGCAAAGTTATGTCCATACCAGGTCTCAAGTCAGAAACTGATTCTACATTTTAGGTGCCACTTTATTTATATTTTCCATCTAACAGTCTGAAGGGCAAAAGATTTGTTGTTGACTTTTTTAATTACCAACATTCTTCATTTACTATTTGAATGATTATTGTCCTCCCTGCATTGATAAACATATATAATTTAGATGCTGATGAAAACTCAGGTAAAACAATGTAATGGAGTTGGTCACCGTTTTTACAATTTCAGAATGGACAGCAAAAGAATTCATAATCTGACATTGTATTGAAGGAACTTAACGTGTTGATTTTTTTTTTTTGTATTTACCAAATAATAGTATTAAGTACCAATGTTGAACATCAAAGTAACATTTATTGTGAAATGAGAAATAATCCATGATAGAGAGGTTTAAAAAATGCAAACGAAAACTAGTAGTTCCTAAGGCCGTTCTTACTCAGTGTTGACTAAACTTAGTAAAGCATAGAGGTTGGGGGAAAAACTTACTAGGCTCAGCAACTAAGTAGCCAAGTGATCTGGAAAAACTCAGGAGCTTCAGTTTCATCATGCACAAGGTAAGATTATTGAACAGTAGTATTTCTTAGGTCCTTTATTAGCCATGAAGTTCTATGACTGACTCTAAGAGGCATGATACTGTTGCCTTCCATTGAGTACAGACATTGATGTATTACTTTCCAACTTTTAAGTATGCTTAACCGACAAACTACTGGCTAGTCTAATAAAACACTAAATTTTTAGCTTAGATCTTGCTACCCCTGAGAAATACTGAGCAATAACATGGACGGGGATCTTGAAAATTAGTTATTCGTATAAACTCAAGCCTGAAGCAACATCTTCCTTTCAATTTAACTTCTATTCATTACATGACTTGTTCAAAACCAAAAGAAGTAGAATGCTATTCTCTCTTCTCACTTATATGGTAGTTCCGCACCCTATTGCACACACATTACTCATTGTAGTCACACTACTCCTGCATACACATTACCTATACTCTCTGTACACACATTATAGAACTATCAAAAGTAAGAACAATCATATGATCAAAAAACAAATGTTGCAAATAGTCATTTACCAGAGTGTCAGCTTAAAAGCCTTTACATATTTAAAAGTTAGAGAAAGAATTGCTTACTATATTGCATACCTGTAGTTGATTAGGGAAAAAAAGAATAACAGAATTTTCAGTAATACCTATTACACGGCAAAGCTATTTCTTAAGAAAAAATAAAGAAAAATGGTTAACGCATCAGCCTAAATTGGCCAAAGATCAAGTTGACAAAACTAATTTTAAACAGGGATTTATAGGATTAGATAAGCTAATGCTGAGTATTTTTTTCTCCATTTTCAGATATGCAGTTTCTGTGACCGACCTTCCAGTGAGGTCGCAGATACCCAGCAATGGTAATGAGTAAAACAATGAGCAAGCGGAAGCTAAAAGAATGAGAAAAGTCTCTGTATTCCTACAGCTCAAAGTCAAAATTCAAAGTTGCTATTCCATAGCCCATCCGATAAAAGAGAAACATTCAGATACTTAAATTTAGTCCCTAAAGAAAGCCCCCCTGTTCAATAAAGCACTTCACAGCCTTCTTCTCTCTGAAGCTATTGTCAGGAGCCCTTTCTACCTATGGTCTTGTTAACACAATAGGATAACTGCCTCTGGCATATATTTGAAAAGATGTTAACAGCACTTCAATCTAGCATTTCCAGTTTCAGGGATGGTTGAGAGGTTTGCAGTGGGACCATATGCCTGTCCAGTAATGCTAGAGCTTTACCTGCAAGCTCTAGTAGGTCGTGAAGATTAGTGGGTTAGAATAGTCAGGCAAACCATGAGGTAGAAGATCTGACTTTACCTGATGACCTAAAGGGAAAGCTGCATGTGCCTTGCAATTTCCTGGAACCAGAGAGGAGACTTGTTCTGCCTCTCCCAATTTCTCAATAATTCCAGGAATCTCACATCCTGGATATCCCTTTGCTGTTTGGTGTGACTTTGGGTATTATGTGGCTGTGAAGAGAAGCCTCAGATATCACATCTATAATACAAGGAGTAATGTGTTATAGAGAGATAGGAAATTGCCTCGCTCCCCTGCTGTAGCCATGGTTCCCTCGCCATGTCCAGAGATTCAGTATGATGGAACCAGCCTCATTAGAACTTACTTCATGAAACTACCCTAAACTCAAAGAGTATAGAGGCAGAAAAATGGGTGTGTCTCAGCCCTTCTTTGACCTGTAAAGGTATTGGTATGATGGTCATGCCTGATCCACTTGAACTTAAACTGTGAACCAGAACATTCAATATCTAAGGTGGAGGCATCCTTCCTCAATTCTCAATTATTCTTCTTTCAAATCATCTTTCAAAGGTATGTCAGGAAATTCCCAGTTTTCTACCAAGGCTGAAGGGGCTAGAAGAAAATTGGTTAATGTTAACACACAGGGTCTCATACACAGGGCAGAAGAGGCTGGGATTAGCAGGGATTCAGTATTTGCATCTGACACGAATGAGCTTTTATTTTAATAAGCTGCCTGTACAAGAGGCTTTCTAGCAGAACAAGAAAGAAAAGAAGCTTATGATCTGGCAAAATGTTCTGAGAAGTATGCTAAATTTGAATTCAAATGGAAAAAGACCCTATTTCAAAGCAGTCTTTCTTAAAAATTGAGCCACAATCTTATTAAGCTCTCGACATCTAACTACTAGTTAAAACAAATATAATAGAGAAACAAGTTAAATAAAACTTGATGAGGCATCGACTCCAGAATATGAGACATTCTATGGACTTCTGACATGGGTTCTCTAACAAATTGATTGCATTTAGTGTGTATGTGCGCATGCGCGCGCGCGTGTGTTTGTGTGTGTGTGTGTGTGTAATGATGTAACAACCAATTGCAATGTGTGGACCATATTTGGATCCTAATTTGCACAAACCAAATGTGCAAAGTCAATCATGATAATCAGGGAAATTTAAACATAGACTGAGTATTAGATGACCTTAGGAAAAAGTCCTCTTCAGTTTCAAGTCTATCTTGAAGTATTCACAAGTTAAATAAAAAGATACTTAAAATTTCCTTTAATGTTCTCAAGAAAAAAAGTGGGGCAGTACATAAAACAAAATGGGCAAAATTTTGATTATTGTTGAAACTGAGTGATAGGCAGATGCTGGTGCCTTCTTCTTCAAAATTTCCATAATAATGAAGGTTTAAAAGCCAATGTATTACAATTAATCTTTAAAAATTAGATAAATATCATTATTACGATGTAATTTATCATAGCACAGAATGGAAATAATCTAAATTTCATATAGTAGAAAACAATTTCTTAAACCAATAAACCGATCTCATAAAAATTAGGCAGCAATTTTATGAGCGCTGCAAGATATACTGTGTGCAACACGGGAAGGTCCAGTGAAGGTTCCTATGGAAATGAAACCTCCCAGAAGAAAAAAAAAGTGGAAAGCAACATTGCTGTGCACCTCCTTTGTGTTGGGAACTACCCAAAGTACTTTACATGTGCTATATAATGTTTTTCTTCTTTCCTTATTTCATTCAGTTTTATTCTTTCAAGGATCTCACATCGTCTGTATACATTACATCATTTCTACTAAGGATAAGATGGTTAGAACAAGAGGACTGCCAGTGCTAGAATCAGAAAACTCTATTTCTTCAAACTCTCAGGTACATAATCTTCCACTATTTTTCAGATGGCAGAGCATGTAAGGATATACACTGACATGGACATTAGTATTTCTTAAAATACATTGTGGGCAAAAAGAATGCTAAATACTCTATGAATTTTGCCTCGTACAAGCACATCTTTCTGTTTAAAATTAGTACCTTTTCTGAAACTACGTGCTGATATAAGAATGAACTGAGGAAGTTTAAAAAGCCTTATGAAGACTTAGCTCTCCCACCTGGCATACGCTCTCAAGATGGCCCAGCAACCCTGACCACTGATTTACATTCTTCTCTGCTGCATGCTTGCCTGTGCCTATTAGACTATTAAAATATTAATAGGGTCTTGGTATCTGTCATTATTAATTTTATAGAGTAATAAGTACATGCTGAGCCATAGTATTGATAGATTTGTAGAATATGTTAATCGTAGCACTCATTTCTCAGCTGTTACTATATTTTCAGATGGTTTTTCTCGACTAATTGTATTTGATATTTAACAATTTGTCATCTGCAACTCTGCATACTTGTTCCTTAGATATCTATTTTTATACATATTTTATGTCTTTACAGCAACAATTTATTAAATAATTATTGTGTCCCATCACACGATGACAAAATCTTCTGACAAATATCTAGAGAATTTAGCTAAGAAATGAATAGATTATTAAACCTGGCATAAAAATAATATGTTCTTGCTTTTGAAATGAGAAAACTGAAGCAAAAAGTTAAATTACTTCCTAGGAACCAACATGCATGAAAATCTATTATTTTCTAATTCTAGAAGATTGAAATGTACTAAATTTAGTTTTGAGATGTGCACTTAACAAAGGCAAACTCAGGTGTGTTTCTTGGTTAGAGTCTACAACTCAAATATAATTGAAAATGTAACTAATAAGTATTTTTCATTGTTACCTAAAATACAAATTATTTTAAGGTAATGATTCTTAATCTTAATAGGTGAATGCCAACATATCCCCAGTCTTTTTATTCTCTTCGATCTATTTTCACTATCATTTCTAAGACATCAGTACTTTATTTGCTCCTAAAACGGGATGGTGGTGGCAAAAAGTAAAACCCACAGTCTTAAGTTAAAAAGGCTTATGCTTCATATCCAATTACATATAGCACAGTTTCCCTCTAAACCCTTGAGATGAATCAACACTCACACTATACTGCAGATAACTGTTATTGCTTACTCACTGTGGAAGCCTAGCCCTCCAGGAAGAGGGCTCTGAGGAAAGGGTGAGGAATGCGGGTAGAACCAGAAAATAATTTGGCTGGTTGCATTATCACCATCACTATTTATGAAATACCTCCTTCTGTGGCTTCAGGCAAAAGCAGAAATGTTTTCAATTTGGAGGCTAAAATAGCCTCTATTATGTTTTATCTAAGGCTGTTTCTATCACAAATCAGATAGTGATACATCTCTCTCTCTCTCTTTTTTTTTTTTTTAATATGGCCAGTATGGCTTTTAATGGCCAACATCACAAAATGACAAGTGAAAACAATAGGCTGCTTTGCTTATTCTCTTGGGCCACAACTAAAATACAAAGACACCCAACCAAACAAACAGAAAAAATTATTGGGGGAGGTGTTTCAAATTTTCAGATTGTGCAGTTCAAGTTTAAATAGATAATACAGGTCTCGTCTCATGACGCTGAAGAAGCTCACAGGTTTTCAACTGTAAATCTCAGTCTACTTCCCAAAAGCATTCAAAGATGGATTCTATGGGAAAAAAAATTACATAAGATGGGACGCTTGGGAAACAGTGTTGTAATTAACCCATAATTCTCCACAAACTCCTTCTTATTTTCTACTCCTATCATTAGAAATCTTCTAAAAACTAGTTCTCTTTCCATCTGTGGTATTCAGAATATAGCTGAAAACTTCTTGGATGAATGAAGCTCTCTTGGGGGTTAATTCATCATTCTGAAATCAGTGATCAGTCCATGTTACTGCAAGGACAGAAAATGTAATAGAAAGTACAATGTTGATACCATAAACATCCTGTAAGTTGTCACTTTCCACTTTCTATTTAATTCCTGATACAAATACTTTCTCTTGTGATCCCTTTTCTAAAAACCTAAAGTGGGTGTGACAGGGGTAGATGAGTAGAGGTGTGGGAGTGTGTGAGAACAGATGAAGAACATGCTATGAAGTTTCCAGTTGACTGACATTTACTCCATCATGGACTGAGCTACTATACATTCTTCGCATCAACATTTTTGGCCAGACAGTAGCTTTCTTTGTCTCAGTCACAATAATACAATTACTTATTAACTTTGCACCAGTAACACAACTGAGTAATGCATCCTCCCAAATCCATATGGTGAAGCCCTAACCCCCAATGTGATGGTATTTAGAGGTGGGGCCTTTGGGCAGAAAATAGGTTTAGATGAGGTCATGCTAGTGGGGCCTCACGAGATTAGTGTCATTATAAGAAGTGACACCAGAGAGCTTGCTCATCCTTTTTCTCTCCAAAGAGGTCATGTAAGCATACATTGAGGAAGCTACTGTCTGCAAGCCAGGAAAAGAGCTCTCACTAGAACCCAGCCATACTGGCACCCTGATCTTGAACTTTTGGCCTCTGGGATTGTGGGGAAATAAATTTCTGTTGTTTAAGCCAGCCAATCTATGGTATTTTTGTTATCACAGGCTGAGCTGACTCAACTAGGTAGAGAGACAGAGACAACTTGGGAATAGTCATTTCCATAAAAATAGAGTTGTTCTAAATGCAATGGACAGTTATTTTATCTCCTTCATACTCATATTTATGAGTTTCATTTAAGTAGACACCCCTTGGCTAGTGTCCAAGGCTGCCATCCTTAGAACAGCCAACAAAAGCATAAGAACTGAGGAACAAGTGAATATAATCCTTCTCAGAAGATGGCACAGTCAATTTCATTTCCTATTCATGATGGCCTACTGCAACTGCAGCAGATAAAAGCAAAGGCACTTCTTGTTCCTTTTGTGAAGCTGGGACCCTGCATCTGGGGAAACCAACACTGGGGTAGACTGTGGATCAGGAAGGCATAAGTCTGCTAAACAGCCCTGGACTCTGTTCATGCCTTGCTCCTTATACTCCCCATGTCTCCATGTTATCCAGTAAACTAAAATAAGTTTATTAAGTTACTCTCCAACTAAGAGTAACTTAAAAGGAAAGGAAAACTGCTAAATCCACTATAAAAACCAGGTTCGATCAGTTCTGACTTTTGCAAATTTGCAACTTTCTATTTGACACCATATGGTTCTATTACATTAGGGCTCCTACAGTTAACATACACAGCCAGGTTTACCAGCTGTCAATGGTGAAAAGTGAAGAACCTTTCAGAGACAAATCATTTTCTAATGAACTAATAGTTCTCCCTTGCCTAAAAAAATAAATAAAATGTCAATGCCACACAGGCGAATGAAGAGATGGAAATGAAAGCTCTATCACCACAAGCTTTATTATTTTTTTAAATAAAATCAATTTGGATCAATTTGAGATAACTGCTGGGAGATGCAAGGTTTTACTTTTAGATACGTCATTTGTTTTTGCTTCCAACCTGGGCTCAAAAGGAACATTACCAGTGTTTTTCCAGTGGCACGATGCAGTTCTAGAAGAGTTAAAATAAGAAGCCCTACCTGTTTAATCTGCCAGAAAACACATGAGAAGAGCAATCAGCTCTGGGAAGAGTTGCTCGGAATGAGCTATGCCTGGCTGCTTTAGGCCATGCTATTTGTCAGTCTTTCAAAATTCAAGTCATTACCAGATGCTGATCTACTATAATATTGTGATATTTTATCTGATTACACTTACCTGATTGTGCCTTATCTGCTATTTGCCTTCCCATTCTTCCATGTATATTAAATGCAGGTGCTTTTATTATTCTGAGAGCTAGAAAGTGTTGACTGCTCTGAATATAAATGGGGATATTATATCATTAACTTGCTCTGAAAGCAGGGCCATTCACTGTGTAAATCACATGCAAGGTACCTAGTGGAGACACAATAAACCATAATGTCTTGAGAAAGAAAGCAATGAGGAATGGATAAGGAGATAAAAATTTAAGGCATTGTTAAAGAAGGGTAATCTTCAAAATCCTATTTGGTTCTTTCAAACTAGCATTTGTTGATAATATAACCTTTGTATTAGAAACTTTTTTAAGTTGATAAGAAAAACTTTGGGGGGGGTGCGGCATCATAACATGGAATGTTATCACTAATAGAATTGCATAGAAACACCATCACTAGTGTTCTATGGTTTGTCTAAGTTAGAAAAACATTTTGAATGTACCAGCCTAATATTTTAGAGAAGTACACTTTTCTGTGGCAAATATATTCTTACCCTACCTGGCCGTACAGCTCAAACAAGGTGAACAAATGGCCAAATGCTTTAAGCATTTTCAGACATTAAAAGGTGAATAGTTTAGAACCTGGTTGCAAATTTCAAAGGAAGTAATATGCAGTGAATTAAAGCAGAACTGTAACAATGTGTGGCTGCCCGACAGTCTGGGGTTATACGTTCTGCTTAGTTTCCACTATGCTGGCCCCACTAAAAGTTAATCCACAGTTATTTAAGTGGAAAGTTTCAAAAAATCCATTTTCAGAGCAAATGTTATATGAGAGTTTAAATGAGCCACTGCCCTCTGTTGGGTAGAATATCAGATGACCTGTCATTTATCAGTGTGTCAGATTCTTCTGCCCATACTGACAGCTGGGAGCCAGGCCTTATAAAGGAACATGAGTTACACTCTTGCCCTGAAGCAGTGTGGCCAGAGTCACCTTCTGACCCTCAGATCTGAACATGTGAGACAGAAGAGAACAAGTCTGAGGATAACTGGGAACATGAAGAGTAAGGTTCTCTTTCTTGTGTAATCAAGGAGGATGTGGATTCTGCTCTTTCCTCTCAAATTCCATGTGCGTGCACACTGCAGTATGGGATGTGGGTGCTGCTCTCCTCTCCCTGACATTCGTCATTACATATAAATGCACAGAAAGGTCAATTTTCTTTTAACTGAACAAATATATGTTTGAAACACCTCTTTAAGTCAAGGTTGCTCTTCAGTCAAAGAATGCTTTATTATTCTTAAACTACATGCTTGAAAACAAAACATGAATATGGAAGATGGTCTTTTTTTTAAATAATTCCATATTTACACACATTTTCTCTGGAAAGATGTTGTAATAGGTCTCTCATAACCTGATTAAACTTCATTTATTTGTTTTTATATAAAGTAATTTTAACTGGGTATTGTTTTACACTGTTTTTGGAATATATAGCCTTGGAAAATGGTGAAAATTAGTGAAAAGAGAAAATAAATATTCCAAATATAAAAGGTAAAACAATAAGGCTTTCATAAGAGTATGGAAGAATATGTTCATTACTTATGGGCAGCCAAGATTTGTTAGGTTACAGAAAACAATAACCATAAAAGAAAAAAAAAAATTAAGCCTTCATCAAAATGAAAAACTTTTACTCATCAAAAGACAACACTAAGAAAATGAATAGGCAAGGCACAGACTTGGAGAAAACACTGGCAAAACACATAACTGATAAAGAACTGTTACACAGGATATACAAAGAACTGTGACAATTCAACAATAGAAAGACAAACAATTCAATTTAAAATGGTCAAAAGATCTGAAGAGTTGAAGAGTATAGACACACGAATGGCCAGTAAGCACATGAAAAAGTGCTCAACGTTACAGTCATCAAGGAAATGCAAATTAAAACCAGAAGGAGACACCACTACACACTCACCAGAATGGCTACAGTTAAAGAGACTAACATCACCAATCAAAGGATGAGGTGACAGAGCACGTGAAGCAGCATGGTTTATTCATACAGCCTAAAACAAGAAAAGAGCCCTAAGTCCATCAATATAACAAATAATATAACGAATAAATAAATAAATGGTGGTAAGCAGTACAACTGGCAATACAAAAGAACAAATTGCTGATACATAAGAGAACATGGATAAATCTCCCAAATATTGTGCAGAGTGAAGGAAGTCTTACATTAAAAAAAGAGTGTATATCGCATGATTTCATTTACATGCTAGAATATGCAAAACTAATCCACAGTGGAAAAAATCAGAACAGGGGGTACCTCTGGGGTTTGGGGGAAGGATTCACTGGGAAGAAGAATGAGAGAATTTTCTGAGTTCCATATCTTGATAGGTTATACATGTGTATGTTTGTTTAAACTTAGTCAATGCAATCTTAACAAAATCTTTTTAAAAAATACCTCAGTTTGTCTGAATGTAAAAAGGCTATAAGAAGCAGTGCAATGAGGCAAATACTGAAGCCTATTAAAAATGTGACAATTTTTAAACTCTGTTTTCACACTTCTAATCATCCTGCCTGCCTACACTTGCCAAAAACTTGAAATGATAGCTGAAGGCACCTCTGAGGCCATTTCCAGGCATCTCCTGCCACCTCATTCCTTGTCTGCAGAGATGGACAAATGATTGCTTTGGGTTCATAGCTCACTTGCAAGTTCAAATCATAGTCATTGCTTTTAGATCATCTCCTTGTTCACGTATAGAGTTAGGGAACGACAGCGGGTTCCAAACAGGGAAACTGGTTATCGGGCAACATAATTATCAAACAGCTACACGTTTACAGTCCCTGTGGCACAGGTACTAGAGAAACATAGCAAGGCTTAGAAATGTCTTTGGCCACCAAGGTTATGCTTTTACACATTAATTGTGTGAAATAAATAAATACATATACTTATATCATATATGTATGTGTGTGTGTGTGTGTGTGTGCAGGTGTGTGTGTGTGTGTGTGTATAAATAACAAAGACACTTCATATCCAGCCTTATAAATCTGCCAAAACTAAAACTAGGTTGCCCAAATATTTTAATGGCAGGTTTTCACAGATCACTGATGAAATCTATACGTTCTCATCCCATGACATCAAGGTCAAATTCAACTCACTAAATAGTCATGGCATATTTCCACAATAGCAAGTTAAAGAGCAGAGTTTCCAGAAGCGGAATAGGGGTGTTTCCATTGAAATTACAGCATACTTTCTTACACGAGTGCCCTGTTGCTCATTTGTTAGCATTTGTTAGTCTTTAAAAATTTCTTCATCTCTGAGGACTCAATGAAATCCATGGGTCTGGATTGGAAAACACATAGAGCTTTCTTGAAAGTCAAAAGAAGTTCAGTAGCTATTTGCTTATAGACTAACTCATCCATCTAGAGATTGATCTCTGCCTAATTCCCTGTGATTCTATTGCTATTATTTATGAGGACTGCGGCATCGTGTATCAGAAATTACCAACCAGTCAGCACTGATAGGTAGGTATTTTTCTTGTGCATTCAGTGGCAAGACACATATATA